>NC_092768.1:52290192-52347692 GCF_047496795.1 Chiloscyllium punctatum | reverse complement strand
GGAGAGTAAAATACATTTTCACATCTGCAGAATTCCATCGGCATTGTCATTTCTGCATGATGTAAACTGTAATTTTGCTTCTGCAATATTGAGGAGGCCGAATGAGCAGGTTGTCTGGATTGTGGTTCAGTCAGGTCACCAGGTAAGGTCAAAGCTGGAGGGGAGGGAATGTGGAGATTGAGAGGAGAGGGCTGTAACGGGGTATAGAGAGAGAGAGAGAGAGAGAGAAAAAGCTGAAGCTCGAAAACAGAGAGGGGCTGGGGGGGGGGGGGGGGGGGGGGGGTTGGAATGAGCCATTCCTTGCACGAGGGGGAGAGAGAGAAATTTGCTAAGACCACATCTGGACTATGAGAGGGAGAGAGAGAGAGAGAGAGAGGAAACAGGAAGGGAAACTCCAAAGAATGAAATAAGGATAGAGAGACTGACTTTGGAGGAAGAGAGTGCACATAGAGAAGAGTTGGAGAAAACGGAACCGGATTTAAAGTTACATGGATAAGAGTGAGTGTGAGGATACAGAAAGAAGAGAGTGACACTTCAAGCTGACAGGAGGGGATTGAATTACAGCAGGAGAGGGGGCACTGGGGTCCAGGTCCCCACTGTCTTCTCAAACTAAAGGTGACTGCCCACCGTCACTGTACAGGGCCTTCTGCACCAACACCCCGCCCTCACTTGCTGCTGTTACTGGTTAGCAGCCCATTCCATATTCAACACGGGGTGGCAGAAACTCTGAGAGCACATTGACCCCCCCAAACCTGCCCTGTCTCCCCACCTCCTTGTTTCGAGCCTCCTGCAGATCCTCCCCTCTCCACAGGAGGGCGGTGGAGGCTGTCCCATTTCTCAGAGATGGGAAACAAACCTGATTTCACAGACTCTTCCCGGCAACCGATGACGTCATGAGACGGCTCTTTATTCTGATTGGTCTCGCTGTGTAGCAATATTAGACATTGTAATACAGTCGGTGGGAAGGGAAGGGTTGGGGGTGACCCGGAGAATGTGCAGAGGGATACAGGCAGGTTAGGAGCATGGGTAAAACTTGGCAATGGAATATAATTGTGGGAAAATGTACTTCGCAGGAATAGAGGATCTGAATATTATTTCAATGGAAAAAGCTGCAGAAGAGGGATTTGGGAATCCTCACCCATGGATCACAGAAAGCTATCATCCACTCTCAGTGGCTCACAGGGAGGGCTAATGGGAATGTTGGCCTTTATTTCAAAGGGAATGGTATATAAAAACAGGGACGTGTATAAAAACTATACAGCGTGCTACTCAGGCAACAGCTGGAATACTGTGAACAGTTCTGTTCCCCTTAACCAAGGAAGGATAGACTGGTATTGGGGGCTGAGTCTAAGGAAGGTTCACTCAGCCGATCCCGGGTATGTCTTTTGAGGAGACTGAGTGTAGACTCACTGGGGTTTAGAAGAGCAAGAGGTGATCATATTGAAACATCCACAATTCTTAGGGGACTTGACAGAGTAGATTTGGAAGGTAAAAACAATGACTGCAGATGCTGAAAACCAAATACTGGATTAGTGGTGCTGGAAGAGCACAGCAGTTCAGGCAGCATCCAACGAGCAGCGAAATCGACGTTTGGGAAGGGCTTTTGCCCGAAACGTCGATTTCGCTGCTCGTTGGATGCTGCCTGAACTGCTGTGCTCTTCCAGCACCACTAATCCAGAGTAGATTTGGAAACGTGTCTCCCCTATTGGAGAGTCTAGGACCAGAGGGTATAATCTCAGGTAATGGATTGTACATTTAAGACAGAGATGAGGAGGAATTTCATCTCTCTCAGGGTTGTGAATCTGTGGCATTGTTTTCTGTGAGAGCTGTCGAGGTTGGGTCATTAAGTATATTCAAGACTGAAAGTGGCAGCTTTTTAAATCAGGGAAGTGAATCAAGGATTTAGATTAGATTAGATTCCCTACAGGGTGGAAACATGCCCTTCGCCCCAACCAGTCCACACCGTCCCTCCAAAGAGTAACCGACCCAGACCCATTTCCCTCTGACTAATACAGCTAACACTACGGGCAATTTAGCATGGCCAACTCACCTAACCTGCACATCTTTGGATTGTGGGAGGAAACTGGAGCACCTGGAGGAAACCCGCACAGACACGGGGAGAATGTACAAACTCCACACAGACAGTCGCCCAAGGCTGGAATCGAACCTGGGACCCTGGTGCTGTGAGGCAGCTGTGCCAGCCACTGAGCCAGTATGCCGCCCACAAACTGTGAGGAAAAGTCAGGAAAAGTGGGGTTGAGGTTATATGGCATACTTGAGGGCTTATGCCCGAAATGTTGATTCTCCTGCTCCTTGAATGCTGCCTGACCTGCTGCGCTTTTCCAGCAACACATTTTTCAGCTCAGACAGGAGGATATGAACGATTTGGTGAGATGGGCAGATCAGTGACAGATGGAGATGAACCTTGATAAATGTGAGGTGGTGCACTTTGGAAGGAGGAACAAGACAATGGAATACTCCCCGGATGGCAGGGCAGTTGGAAGCTTAGAGGATCTCAGGATCTTGAAGGTGACAGAACAGGGTAATGGGGTAGTAAAGAAGGCATCAGGGACACTTGTCTTCATCAGTCACAGAATAGATTACAAGAGCAGGAAGATCATGTTGGTTCTTCCCAGGACTTTGCTGATGCTGTGTCTGGAATACTGTGTGTCACCGCACTATCGGAAAGATGGGATTACACTGGATGGGTACAGAGGAGATTCCCCAGGATGGAGCAGTTTACTGATAAAGAGAGGCCGGATAAGCTTGGGTTATATCCTTTCGAACACAGAAGGGAGTTGGTAGATGTGTATAAGATTGAGCGGGGTGGACAGGGTGAATGGAAAACAGCTGGTCCCCTCAGTTGAAGGGTCCTTTAATGAAGGGGTCCTGCCCGAACAGTCGGCTCTCTGGATCCCCAGATGCTGCCTGACCTGCTGTACCTTCTCCAGCTCCACACACAATCAACTCTGACTCTCCAGCATCTGCAGCCCTCACTTTCTCCACCATTTTAAAGTGAAAAGCCCAAGGTTTAGAGAGATTGGGGGACAAAAAGATTAGACAATGTGTCAGGTTGGGTGTGAGGGGAAGACAATGTGTGTGTCAGAGCTATGGGGAGAGATGCTGAATACATCCCAGTTCTAAATCTATCTCTCTTCAAAAAGAGAGAGAGAAAGAGAGAAAGAGAGCGAGCAGCATGTGGAGCTGGGGCAGGGGTGGGAAATCAACCAAGGAGAGAGGGAGAGAGAGAGAGAGAGAGATTTGTTGTGAGCACATCTGTAAGTCTCTATGCAGTTCTGAAACCTGGAATGTGAGAGGGGGAAAGAGAGAGAGAGAGAGAGAGGAACCAGGAAGGGAAACTCTAAAGAGTAGAAATAACGACAGAAACTCTGAGTTCAGCAAAGGGGAGTGTGCATATGAGATGAGCTGGAGAAAAAGGAACAACAACTTACATTTAGATAGCACCTTTCACACAATGAAACCTCCTAAAATACGTCATGGGAGAATGATCAAACAACGTTTGACACTGAGCTGACAAAGTAATGCCCCAGACATCTGGCTCAGAGGTGAGTGGGTGTTGGTAATTCATGGGGAGGTGATGGTCCAGTGGTGTTATCCCTGGATTATTAACCCAAAGAGACAGGGAATATGCTGAGGACCTGTGTTCAAATTCCACCATGGCAGAATTCGATATTTTATTGAAACTCTCATGATGGTTATGAACCTGGAGCTACTTGGTAGAAATACCCATCAGATTCACTGATGTTCCTTTAGGGAAGGGAACTGCCGTCCGTACCTAGTCCGGCCTACGTCTGACTCCTGATCAATTTGGTTGACTCTTAACAGCCTTGAGGTGGACAATAAATGCTGGCCGAGCCAGAGACACCCATACACTGTGAATGAATGTTTTTAATAACAGGAATGAAAATAAAATGTCAGGGGGAGAATGATTTACTTTCTAAATCAGGGAGAACGTTGTATGTTGATGTTCTGAGAGATGTAAAGGTAAGATACACTGAGAGGGAGCACACAGACAGTAGGGTGAGTTAGTATTCCGCAGAACAGGAAGACAAAGCTCCTACTACAATTGTACCGGGATTGGCTGAGGTCACATCTGGAAGAAAGTGAGGACTGCAGATGCTGGAGATCAGAGTCATGAGTGTGGTGCTGGAAAAGCACAGCAGGTCAGGCAGCATCCGAGGAGCAGGAAAATCGATGTTTCAGGCATGAAAGGCTTATGTCTGAAACATGGATTCTCCTGCTCCTGAGATGCTGCCTGACCTACTGTGCTTTTCCAGCACCACATTCTCAGGCTGAGATCACAGCTGGAGGTGTCTGTGTAGTTCTGATATCCATCTGGCAGTAAGCCTCGAATTTGTATCGCAGGGATAACACAGGAAGATTCACTCAATGACTCCCTGGAATTCAGGATTGTCTGATGATGAGAGGCAGAAGAAATTGGGGCGAAGTTCAGCAGAATGAGAAGCGATCTCGTTGGAACGAAGGAGATTGTGATGGGGATTGAGGGGGTGGGCACTGAGAGATAATGGCCCCAAGCCTCCCCCCAGGGCTGAGGAATCGGGAACATGGGGCCACAGCCTCAGGATAAAGGGCTGGTCATTTTGAACTGTGCTGAGGAGCAGTTAGTTCATTGGGCCATGAATTATGTGAATCTACAACCCCAGAGCACTGTGGAAAGTCTATCAATGAACACAGTTAAGGCTGAGATCAGAAAGTCAGCTCTGGGCACCATACCTCAGGGTAGAGGTACAGGCCTTGGAATGAGAGCAAAGCAGTTTAACCAGAATATCCTTACAAGGGGAAATACCGAGAGCAGGTTACACAATGTAATCCCTTGGTGTACCTGAACAATGGGAAGGGCTCTTGTGATGCATTGGCAGTGTCCCTACCTCTAAGCCAGGAGGCCTGACTCCAATCCCACCTATTCCAAATGTATGCAGTAAAATAAAACAGGCTGATTCGAGACACAGTGTCTTGCTCAAGGAGTGATGGAGGGGTTTAAAATGATGAACGGAATTGGACGGGTCAATACATCCAAAAGTAATTCCTGTGGTGGGGGAGGCAGGACCCAGCCTTGTGAACCAGGCCATTCAGAGGGGGATATCAGCAAACACTCCTTCAGAAAGAGGGGGTGGGAACACGCCAAGCCACTCCCACAAGAAGCTGCCAAAACTGGAGCCAGTTCAAATGTCTAAACTGAGACTGAGATTAATATTGTCAGGGAGCGGGATGAACAACCAAAAAGGTGGTTAAATAAAGGGAAGGTGCAGTTAAATTAGAATGGTGATACACATTAAAGGGGCTGAATGGCTTCCTGCTGTTCCCATTCTAGACATCTCTCCTTTTGAATTCCCTTCTTTGACTCCTGTGCCTCGGGCTGTTTTCATCATCTCTCTCTCTGTTTCACTCCTCTGCTCTCTCTCTCTCTCTCTCTCGCTGTTGTTCTCCACTCCCTCTCTCACACTCAGCTCTTGTTTCCAGTAAATCACCTGACTCATAGATTGCAAACCCTGCTCACACAGTCTGCCTGGTAACAGTGAGGTAATGCTGACTCCAGCTGTTGATTGGGGCAAATCAATACCTTTGCTATTGAACCACAATGGAAACTCCCCGTCCCTGGGTGTCCAAATACATATTTATAAATTTCTAGCCTTTCCTTTAAGTCACATGCAAGCAAGCCCACGACTCTCTCTGTTCTCAGTACCTCACGTTCAAATTGTGGCATTGAGTCTGAACAACTTCCTGATGAAGGGTTTTTGCCTGAAACATCGATTTTCCTGCTCCTTGGATGCTGCCTGACCTGCTGTGCTTTTCCAGCACCACACACTTGACTCTAAATCTCCAGCATCTGCAGTCCTCACTTGCCCCTACAATCTCTGCTCAGTCTTCCCAACAAAATTTAGCACCTCCTACTTTTCTGGATTGAATTGCTTTTCCTCTACATTTGCTCAGCCCACTTCAACAATCCTCTTACAGTCGGTTATTCTGATCCTCAGTGCTCTGCCCTTTGCCGAGTGCTAACCTGACACTGTGCCCTGAATCTCCAAGTCTGTATTATGGATGTACATTGAAAACAACAGTGGCTTCAGTTCTGAATCCTGGAGAACTCGTTCCGTTCAGCCAAACCGTATTAATTAAAATCAAAGACGTTTTTTCGAACACTTCCTGATAGCTGCCCAACCTCAATGATCTTTCCAAGAGTCGGCTGTTTTGTTTTCATTCCACAGCGAGGCAATGACCATCTCCAACAGGGGCAAATGTTGACATTCACCGGTGCTACCATTGACCAGACACTCAATTGGACTCACCACATAAACACATTGACTACGAGAGCAGGTCAGAGACTAGGGATCCTGCAGTAAGTTATTCCCCAACTGACCCCCAAAAGCCTGTCCATGATCTGGTCCTGACTCACCTAGATGGGTACAGCTTGATTGGCAACACACCCACAAGCATTCACTCTCTCCACCACTGACACCCAGTAGCAGCAGGGAATACCACCTTCAAGATGTGCTTCAACAATACTTAGACAGCACCTTCCAAACCCACGACCACTTCCGACTAGAAGGACAAGGTCATGGGAACACCACCACCTGCAAGTTCCCCTCCAAGCTACTCACCATCCTGACTTGGAAATATATCGCCGTTCTGTCTCTGTCACATTCCCAGAATTCCCTTCCCAACAGCATTGTGGGTCATATTGACTGCAGTGGTCAAAGAAGGCAATTCACCACCATCTTCTCAAGGGCAATAAATGCTGGCTCGGCCATCAAAGCTTACATGTTATGGAGAAATATAAAAATGAATTGGTATGTATCTGTGCTGTCTCCATTCCCCTGGTTTGTGAATTAGAAAGTATCGAAGTCTTTGAGATGAAAGATAGCTTCTTAGAAAATCATTGGTCCCTGACTCTCTGACAGGAACAATCAGGAAAACAGGTTGGTAAACCTCAGATGTGGATGATTCACTCACAATCTCGAGAAAGGACTAGGCGCGAGTATTAAACTCCATGTGGAGGGTGCTCCCACATGGAGAGCTGTGGCAATGTTTGATCACTTACCAATGTAGGAGCCTGCTGAAGCTCTGGAATCCACGGCAACCATCACTCCATGTTGAAACTTAAAAGCCAGGGTGGTTGTACCATGATGGAGTTTAATCTCAACCCCATCATCACCGTCAATGTATGGTTTAAGGAATCTCACTGGCTGCAACAATATAAACATTAATAAAGAATTTTATTGATGCATTCATGGGATGTGAGCATTAGGGAGGAGGGTGCTGATTGGTTGGCTAGTGGACATGGCAAATGCAACAATTAATGATGATGACAGTTGCCTGAATTTAGTTCATTTTCAGAGTTGTTCTTGTGAATTTGATATCAGAAAAGTGGGAGGACTGTTTACAGGGACATGTGATGTTACTGTGGCTTTAAGAGATGCATTTTGTCCTGGATTGGTTTTATGAAGAAAGGTTGAGACAGAAGTGCCAAGACCACAGTATTGTGATTATTGTGAGTATTGGGAGCAGTTTTGCTCTCCTTATCTGAGGAAGGATGTTCTGGCTATGGAGGGAATGGAACAAAGATTTTCCAGACTGATTCCTGGGATGGCAGGACTGAGGTATGAAGAGAGAATGGATTGATTGAGAATATATTCACTGGACTATATCCACTGGGGATGGGGGAATCTCAGAGCAATCAGTATAATTCTAATCGGACTGGACAAGTTAAACATTGGAAGGGTGTTGCTGATGGTGGGCAGTCTCAAAGCAGAGCTCACAGGTCAGTGTACAGGCTGGGCTGTTTAGGACTGAGGTAAAGCCTGTGGAATTCTCTAACACAGGAAGTGTTCGAGGTCAAAACATTGAATGTTTTCATGAAGAGGTTGGAGATATTTCTTCAAACTAAAGAGTTTAAAAGATTTAGGTGACCATAAGACCATAAGACCATAAGACATAGGAGTGGAAGTAAGGCCATTCGGCCCATCGAGTCCACTCCGCCATTCAATCATGGCTGATGCGCATTTCAGCTCCACTTGCCAGCGTTCTCCCCGTAGCCCTTAATTCCTCTAGACAACAAGAACCTATCAATCTCGGCCTTGAAGACATTTAGCGTCCCGGCTTCCACTGCACTCCGTGGCAATGAATTCCACAGGCCCACCACTCTCTGGCTGAAGAAATGTCTCCGCATTTCCGTTCTGAAATGACCCCCTCTAATTCTAAGGCTGTGTCCACGGGTCCTAGTCTCCTCGCCTAACAGAAACAATTTTCTAGCATCCACCTTTTCAAAGCCATGTATTATTTTGTACGTCTCTATTAGATCTCCCCTTAATCTTCTAAACTCCAACGAATACAACCCCAGTATCCTCAGCCGTTCCTCATATGCTAGACCTGTCATTCCAGGGATCATCCGTGTGAATCTCCGCTGGACACGTTCCAGTGCCAGTATGTCCTTCCTGAGGTGTGGGGACCAAAACTGGACACAGTACTCCAAATGGGGCCTAACCAGAGCTTTATAAAGTCTTAGTAGTACATCTCTGCTTTTATATTCCAACCCTCTTGAGATAAGAGACAACATTGCATTCGCTTTCTTAATCACAGACTCAACCTGCATGTTTACCTTTAGAGAATCCTCGACTAGCACTCCCAGATCCCTTTGTGCTTTGGCTTTATTAAGTTTCTCACCATTTAGAAAGTAGTCCATTCCTATATTCTTTTTGCCAAAGTGCAAGACCTCGCACTTGCTCACGTTAAATTCCATCAGCCATTTCCTGGACCACTCTCCCAACCTGTCTAGATCCTTCTGTAGCCTCCCCACTTCCTCAGGTGAGAAAACAGGTAGAGGGGATTGAGTTGGATGATCAGCCATGACCATATTGCCTACTCCTGCTGCTATTTTCTATGTTTTTCTCTGTCACATCGTGCAGTAAGTCTGTCCCCCTGCTGAAGGTTCTGACTCTCCAGTCTGTCTGTCCCTCCCCCCCCCTCTCTCTCTCTTTCACACACACACACACACACACACAGCCCTGTCTGTCTCTCACACACACACAGACTCACTCACTCTCTCTCTCTCTCACACACACACACACAGAGCCCTGTCTGTCTCTCACACACCCACAGACTCACTCACTCACTCTCTCTCACACACACACAGAGCCCCCAGCTCCACTCTCTCTCTCTCTCTCTCTCTCTGTCTCTCTAATTTCCAGTTCTGATGTGGATGATTCACTCACAATCTCGAGAAAGGACTAGGCGCGAGTATTAAACTCCATGTGGAGAGTGCTCCCACAGAGCTGTGGCAATGTTTGATCACTTACCAATGTAGGAGCCTGCTGAAGCTCTGGAATCCACGGCAACCATCACTCACGTTGAAACTTAAAAGCCAGGGTGGGTTTTAAGTTTTTCTCTCTCTCTCTAATAACCAGTTCTGGCTGGGAAAGTCTGTGACACAACTACAATGTGCTCTCATCTGCCTGTCATCACAAGTCCAACATGCAAACACCCCCCTCCACTCCCCCGGCCCCACGGTATCTTCCTCTGCAGCTGCTGAAGGTGGAACCCTTGCCCATTTCCCTCCTCCCTCTGAAGGTAACAAAGGCTCAAACACACCTTCCAGGTGAAGCAGCACTTTACCTGCATTTCCCACCATCGTGTCGACTGCATTCACTGCTCACAGTGTGGTCACCTCAGCACTGGGGAAACAAAGCACAGACTGTACAAAACACCTTTGTTCCCTCTAAAAAAAAAGTCCCTGAGCTTCCAGCTGCCTGCCACTTCAACACCCCACCCCATTCCCTGGCCGAGATCTCTGCCTCCGGCTTGCTGCAGTGCTCCAGTGAAGCTCAGTGTGAGCTGGAAGAACAGCATTTCAGTTTCCGCTTGGGAATTCTGCAGGGATCCGGACTCAATCCTGTCCCATGTCCTTATCCCAACCCCCACACACTGTATGCCATTACACACCACCCATTGTTAGTCACTAACAGTCTCCATTAACAGCTGGTCACCCTCCCAGCCAGATTGTTATTGTGGTGGAGGAAATAAAGAGAATCACCAGGACACACAGAGAGTTCTTCAAGAAGTAGGTCTTTTATTTGTAAACAAAAAACCGTGACACTGAGAAAGCAGATTCTCGAATGCCAACGAACCTCAGGGTCCGTGGATTTTTATATCTTTTTTATCATGTTTCTGTCAGTTTATCAGCATGTCCAACTATATTAATCAAAGTACCTCACTCTAGCTACACAATAAACCAGTGATGTTAGTTCCCATTATCTCTTTAGTTGTACATTCTACTTAATGTTATTCTAATGTCACAGTTAGATATTTAGTGCTAACTCTGCTACAGTGATCTTCAATTCCAGACTAACCTGTCATGGTAGATATCTAGCTATTCCATCTATTACAATAGTCTCCAGCTGACTCTACTAACTATTAATTCGATATTTTAATGTCATGTCCCAAATATTTATGGTCCCAATCTTGTCACGATGATACTTAACTTACTTTATTACTTGTGTTATCTCATCTGGCCATAGTGCCCTCTCAGCCTTAACCTTACTCTGCTAATTGGTGTAAGAATGTTCCCCTAATCTTATCCCATCCTGCCTTCCACAGTCCACAGATTGCCAGTGGGCTTCACCCTTCCCATGCTTTCATGGTCTTTATTTTCCATATTATCCACTCCTTTGTCTGTCCATAGAACACAGAACATTCCAGCGCCGTAGAGACCCTTCAGCCCTCGATGTTGTTCATCCAATGACCATTTAAGTGCCCCTAAAGTTGGGAATCTACTAATGTTGCAGGCAGTGTGTTCCATGCTTTTACTACCCTCTGACATCTGTCCTATATCTATCACCCCTCTATTTAAAGCTATACCCCTTGTGCTAGCCATCACCATCGGAGGAAAAAGGCTCTCCCTGCCCACCCTGTCTAACCCTCTGATTATCTTCTCTGTCTCAATTAAGTCACCTCTCAACCTTCTTCTCTCCAACAAAAATAGCCTCAAGTCCCTCAGCCTTTCCTCATAAAACCTTCCCTCCATACCAGGCAGCATCACAGTAAGTCCCCTCTGCGCCCTTTCCAAAGCTTCCACGTCCTTCCTATAATGTATCCGCAATACTCCAAGTGTGGCCATACCAGAGTATTGTTCAGCTGCAACATGACCTGTGGCTCTGAAAGTCAATCCCTCGACAATAAAAGCTAACACACCGTATGCCTTCTTATCAACCCTATCAACCTGGGTGGCAACTTTCAGGGATCTATGCACATGGACACCGAGATCTCTCTGCTCATCTACACTACCAAGAATCTTACCATGAGCCCATTACTCTGCCTTCCTGTTGCTCCTTCCAAAGTGAATGATCTCACACTTTTCTGCATTAAACTCCATTTGCCACCTCTCAGCCCAGCTCTGCAGCTGATCTATGTCCCTCTGTAACCTGCAACAACCCCCTTATTGTCATCTGCAAATGTACAAAACCATCCTTCTCCGCCCTCATCCAGGTCATTTATAAAAATGACAAACAGCAGTGGCCCCAAACAGATCCTTGCGATACACCATTAGTAACTGAACACCAGGCTGGACGTTTCCCATTAACCACCACCCTCTGCCTTCTTTCAGCTCACTAATTTTTGATCCAAATGTTAAATCACCCTCAATCCCATGCCTCCCTATTTTGTGCAATAGCCTCACAGTGGGGAACCTTATCAAACACCTCACTGAAATCCATATACACCACATCAACTGCTTTACCCTCATCCACCTTCTCAAAGAACTCAATAAGGTTTGTGAGGAGCTACCAACGCTTCACAAAACCGTGTTGACTATTCCTAATCTACTGCTCTTCTATCTGTTAGGGCTATATCTCCATCCACTATTTACTGATTACCAATTTCCTCACTTAGGTTTTTGCACGAAAAACATTTTCCTGGCTACCGTCAGTTCTGAGCAAGGGTCACTGGAACAGACACATGAACTTTGATTTCTGTTGATAGGTGCTGCCAAACCTGCTGAGCTATTCCAGCAATTTCTGTCTTTGTTTCTGATTTCCATCAGCCGTAGTTCCTTCAGTTTTTACAAAGCTCCTGGCCTTGGGTTAGAAGCAGGATGCTGGGTCTGAGAGGGAGATCATTCTGATTCCAGTCCTGAACAGGGCATCAGCACCATCTATGTCAATCACTTCCTCAGCCCTAGCTCCGAATGTGCAACCGAAGGTAATTTAAGATCCAAGAGAGAGCGAGCCAGCACCACCCAGACTGGATCCCAGTGGATCACACCAGGTCAGAGGATCACAGTGGATCACACCAACACAGTGAGATCGCAGTGGGATAGATAATTACACGAGACAAGAGTGAGACAGGCGATCACACCAGATCATGGAGAAACGCACTGGGACAGAGTTGTCATAAATGGAACAGGATGGTTACAACAGATCACAGCCGGAACTGAATCACGCCAGAACACACCAGGATAACATGGATAACACTGCATCAAAGTGGATCAAGAGGACAGAAGATCATATCAATATAACGGCATCACAACAGGACAGGGGTTCACATTGGAACAAAACGGGGATATACCGGGACAGGGGATTAACATTGGAACACAGCGGGGATATACCAGGACAGGAATTCACATTGGAACAAAACAGGGATATACCAGGACAGGGGATTAACATTGGAACACAGCGGGGATATACCAGGACAGCAATTCACATTGGAACAAAACAGGGATATACCAGGACAGAGGATTTGCATTGGAGCAAAGTGGGGATATATCAGGACGGGAATTCACATTGGAACATAGCGGGGATATACCAGGAGAGGGATTGACATTGGAACAAAGCGGGGATATCCCAGGAGAGGGATTGACATTGGAACAAAGCGGGGATATCCCAGGAGAGGGATTGACATTGGAACAAAGCGGGGATATCCCAGGAGAAAGTGAGGACTGCAGATGCTGGAGACCAGAGTTGAAAACACCGGTGCTGGAAAAACACAGCAGGCCAGGCAGCATCCGAGGAGCAGGAGAATCGACGTTTCGGGCCTAAGCCCTTCTTCAGGAATGAGGCTGGTGTGCCAAGCGGGCTGAGATAAAAGGTTGGTGGGGGGAGGGGATGGGCGCTGGGAATACGATAGGTGGAAGGAGGTGAGGGTGAGGGTGAGGGTGAAAGGCGGGGGTGGGGGTGGGGGCAGAGAGGTTGGGAAGAAGATTGCAGGCCAAGAGGGTGGTGCTGAATCTGAGGGTTGGGAATGAGATAAGGTGGGGGGAAGGGAAATGAGGAAGCTGGAGAAATCTACATTCATCCTGTGTGGTTGGAGGGTTCCTAGGCGGAAGGTGAGGCGCTCTTCCTCCAGGCATCGTGTTGCCATGGTCTGGCGATGGAGGAGGCCAAGGACCTGCATGTCCTTGGTGGGGTGGGAGGGGAGTTAAAGTGTTCACCCACAGGGCGGTTGGGTTGGTTGGTGCGGGTGTTCCAGAGGTGTTCCTTGAAACATTCCGCAAGTAGGCGGCCTGTCTCCACAATGTAGAGGAGACCACATCGGGTGCAGCGGATACAGTAAACCATGTGTGGAGATGCAGGTGAATTTGTGACGGATATGGAAGGATCCATCAGGGCCTTGGAGAGAGGTGAGGGGGAAGGTGTGGGCACAAGTTCTGCATTTCTTGCGGTTGCAGGGGAAGGTGCCGGGAGGGGAGGTTGGGTTGGTGGGGGGTGTGGACCTGATGAGGGAGTCATGGAGGGAGTGGTCTCTCCGGAACACCGATAGGGGTGGGGAGGGAAATATGTCCCTGGTGGTGGGGTCCGTTTGGAGGTGGCGGAAATGACGGCGGATGATATGCTGTATATGGAGGTTGGTGGGGTGGTAGGTGAGGACCAGTGGGGTTCTGTCCTGGTGGCGGTTGGAGGGGCGGGGCTCAAGGGCAGAGGAGTGGGAGGTGGAGGAGATGCGGTGGAGGGCATCGTCGATCACATCTGGGGGGAAATTACGGTCTTTGAAGAAGGAGGCCATCTGGGTGGTACGGTATTGGAACTGGTCCTCCTGGGAGCAGATGCAGTGGAAGCGAAGGAATTGGGAATATGGGATGGCGTTTTTACAGGGTGCAGGGTGGGAGGAGGTGTAGTCTAGGTAGCTGTGGGAGTCAGTCGGTTTGTAGTAAATGTCTGTGTTGACTTGGTCGCCTGAGATAAAAATGGAGTGGTCTAGGAAGGGGAGGGAGGAGTCTGAGATGGTCCAGGTAAATTTGAGGTCAGGGTAGAAGGTGTTAGTAAAGTGGATGCACTGTTCAACCTCCTCGTGGGAGCACGAGGCAGCACCGATACAGTCATTGATATAGCGGAAGAAAAGGTGGGGCCAGTGTAGCTGTGGAAGATGGACTGTTCCACATATCCGACGAAGAGGCAGGCATAGGTGGGGCCCATGCGGGTGCCCATGGCTACTCCTTTGGTTTGGAGGAAGTGGGAGGATTGGAAAGAGAAGTTGTTCAGAGAGGGGACCAGTTCAGTCAGTCGAAGGAGGGTGTCAGTAGAAGGGTACTGGTTGGTACGGTGGGAAAGGAAGAAGCAGAGGGCTTTGAGTCCTTCATGATGGGGGAATGGAGGTGTACAGGGACTGGATGTCCATGGTGAAGATAAGGCGTTGGGGACCGGGGAAGCGAAAATCATGGAGGAGGTGGAGGGCGTGGATGGTGTCCCGAACGTAGGTGGGGAGTTCTTGGACTAAGGGGGACAGGACCGTGTCGAGGTATGCAGAGATGAGTTTGGTGGGGCAGGAGCAGGCTGAGACAATGGGTCGGCCGGGGCAGTCAGGTTTATGGATTTTGGGCAGGAGGTAGAAACTGGCGGTGTGGGGTTGTGGGACTATGAGGTTAGAGACGGTGGATGGGTGATCCCCTGAGGTGATGAGGTTATGGATGGTCTGGGAGATGATGGTTTGGTGGTGGGAGGTGGGGTCATGGTCAAGGGGGCAGTAGGAGGAGGTGTCCGCGAGTTGGCGTCTAGCTTCAGCGGTGTAAATGTCAGTGCGTCAAACTACCACTGCACCTCCCTTGTCTGCCGGTTTGATAGCGAGGTTGGGGTTGTAACGGGGGGAGTGGAGGGCTGCACATTGTGAGGGTGAGACGTTGGAGTGGGTGGACAGGTTGAGGTGGTCAATGTCGCGGCGGCAGTTGGAAATGAAGAGATCGAGGATGGGTAAGAGGCCAGCACGGGGTGTCCAGGTGGATGGGGTGTGTTGGAGGCGGGAGTAGAGGTCATCAGAGGATCGGCGAGAGTCCTGGTTGAAGAAGGGATATATCAGAACAGGGGATTCACATTGGAACAAAGCGGGGATATACCGGGACAGGGGATGCAATTTGAGACTGGAAATGAGGGAGTCAGATTGGAATTGTG
Source organism: Chiloscyllium punctatum (assembly GCF_047496795.1). Lineage (NCBI taxonomy): Eukaryota > Metazoa > Chordata > Chondrichthyes > Orectolobiformes > Hemiscylliidae > Chiloscyllium > Chiloscyllium punctatum. Next base: position 52,332,282 of record NC_092768.1, on the reverse strand, counting down.
GGAGAATGAGGGGTCAGATTGGGATTTAGGGAATGTGGGGGTCAGACTTGGATTGGGGGGAATGAGGGGGTCAGATTGGGATTTTAGGGGGATGATGGGGTCAGATTGGGATGGGAGGAATAAGGGGGTCAGATTGGGATTGTGGGGAATGAGGGCGTCAGATTGGGATGGGGGAATGAGGGTGTCAGATTGGGATTGGGGGAATGAGGGGCTCAGATTGAGATTGTAGGGAAGGAGGGGGTCAGATTGGGATTGTGGGGAATGAGGGGGTCAGATTGGGATTGTGGGGAATGAGGGGCTCAGATTGAGATTGTAGGGAAGGAGGGGGTCAGATTGGGATTGGGGGGAATGACAGGGTCAGATTGGGATTGGGGGGAATGACAGGGTCAGATTGGGATTGGGGGGATCAGATTGGGATTGGGGGGATTGAGGGGGTCAGATTGGGATTGGGGGGAATGAGGGAGTCAGATTAGGACTGGGGGAATGAGGGGTCAGATTGGGATGGGGGGGGGGGGAAATGACGGGGTCACATGGGGTCCTGTTGATGTTTTGATGGCTCTCACTGCCAATACCTTTCCCTCCAATTTACCTCAGAGCTGAGTATTCCACCTGGAACTCTAGACACCCCTCCCCACTCCGAGACTGTCCCAGTCTGAACTAACATCGCCCAATAATCAAAAACCGGGAAAGTAATTCCTGAATGTCCTATAGTTTCCAACCAGAGGGAGTTGTCTTTGTGGGTGACTGGAACATTAAGCACTGGCCAATGTGCCTTATTAACTAACAGTGATGTACTATCCCACTGAGCACTCAGTGTTTGTGTCTGCATCAGTAATCTCGGGGGAAAGCTTCCTCACTCTGTGTGTCCAATCAGATACTTGGGCAGTGTATGTGGCACAGTGGTAGTGTCCCTATCTCTGAGTTAGGAAGCCTGAGTTTAAGTCCCACTTGCTCCAGAAGTGTGTCATAGCATCTCTGAACAGATTCAGTTGAAAATATCTCCAAAGATCAGATTACAATCAGGCTCCCAGAATCACTAAACAATCGTGTGTTCGCGTGGTCAGTTCAAATTTCACTCAAATCGATGTGCGTCATTTTATCAAATGGACCTGATTTCCATCAAGTGGGTGTGTTCTTATTGTTCTGTTCAGTTCCTTCAAGTTGTAAATACTCCCAGGAGTGACCGAACCTGGTTCGATGCAGAATAACGTTTGAGGAACAAGTCAGCAGTGTCCAGGTACAGCAGATAAACATCCAGTGCAGGGTCCCCTCCGAGGGAGTGAGAGCTCATGTTTCCTTATCCAGGAGGTGCCCAGGGAGGGCTCGATGATCAGTGGCCTGAACAAAGAAGATGGCTCAGCTCACACCATCTCAGTCTGACATCCTGAGGATGAGTGAAGCCTTTTCTACCAGACTGTAGGACACAAAGCCCACAGACAGCACAGCCTCCCAATCATTCCTGTCCTCTTTATCACAGATTTCTGAGACAATGTGGGAGAGGCTGGACCAACAGTTATCTCTGGATGAGCTGACAGAGACCCTCGAGTAAACATCCTGGAAGAGATGGATTACCAGCCGAGTTGTATTGAGTTCTGGCCTCGATTGGCCAGGACCTGCTGGAGGTGTCTGACTGCCTGTTTCTCGCAGGTACCATGAGTGAATCTATGAGGAAAGGCATCATCACCCTCATCTGCCAGTGAAAGGGAGGAAGTTAATGAACAACTTCACTTCAAGCAGATTACAAAATCTGCTCTGGGATTGGTGATTTACCCCGACTAACCCTGTGCTGTAGCGGGCAGGATTATCCCACAGAGTCTCAGGCTTCTCAGGGATAGAGTCACCTATGTGCAGGACAGGGGGATGGGGCACCTGGACCAGGAGAAGGTCTTCAACAGGATATCACACACCTACATATGGGATATACTCTCGGAAATGGGCTTTAGGACAGGAACCTTTCAGGTGGACCGCCCTGCCTGCCAGTTTAGTTAACTCAGGCACATTCGGGGCATTTAAACAGTCCTTGGATAAGCACGTGGATGATGATGGGATAGTGTAGAGGGATAGGCTTCGATTAGTTTCTGGATATGTTCGGTCTGCTGGTTTGGGTTTGTTGCTGAGAAATCAGCAGACTGTGTTCATTGGGTACCCGTTCTTTATGAACGCACAGTATAGGCGATTTTGCTCTGCTCTGCGTAGTTCCTCTGTGCTGCAGTGTGTGTTGGCTCATTGAAATAATGTTCTGACGCAGCTTCGTTTGTGGGTGTTGGGATGATTGCTTCTGTAGCTCAGTATTTGGTCCCTATATGTTATTTTCCTGTAGATGCTGGTTTGAAGTTCCCCATTGACTGTTCGCTCTGGTATGACATCTCGGAATAGCAGTTTGTTGTTTTCCTGCTTTTTAGTGAATCTTATGCCAGTAAGGGTATTATTAATGGTTTCCTCTAATTCGTTTCTACGTCAATTTTGTGACTAAAGTATATTTTTGAGACTAAAAAAAACTGTTGTACTTCCCACAGATGCTGAGTTTCTCCAGTACTCTCTGTGTTAGTTTCAGCTCTTTGTTTTAAATCCAGAGATGATTTTGGGAAGTCGTGTTTGCCCAGGACCGACCCAATTCCCTCCAAATCAGATGGAGGAGCACAGGCCTCACTCACAGCAGTGTGGACCATAACCGTTAGCTGTGCTCCCTGCTGTCCTCCCACTGGTCTCTCTAAATAAGAGAGAGAGAGAGAGAGAGAGAGAGAGAGAGAGAGAGAGAGAAAAAGAAAGAAAGAAAGAAAGAAAGAGAGAAAGAGAAAGAGAGAGAAAGAGAGAAAGAGGAAAACAAACGCAAACCAATAACAGTTTCAGTCTGGGATCGGACTTGTTCATGAATAACCTCAGCTGCGATCAGCCTCAGCCATCCCTCCCCATCCTGGAATGGCCTGCACAGTTTTGAGGGAACATTAATCATAACGGAGTCTTAACCCTGGCACTAGGGAGGGAAGCATACCATCCTGGATTCTTTTTCGAATCACAAAATCCCTACGGTGTGGAAACAGGCCCTTAGGCCCAACAGGTCCACCCCGACCCTCTGAAGAGTAACCCCCACCCACAGCCAGACCCATTCCCCAACCCTATGATCTTACATTTACCCCTGACGAATGTAACCAGCACATCCCTGCACCCTATGGCCAATCTCCCATGGGCAATTCAGCTAACCTGCACAGCTGTGGATTATGGGAGGAAACCGGAGCACCTGGAGGAAACCCGCGCAGACACGGGGAGAATGTGCAAACTCCACACAAACTCCAGCCTGAGGCTGGAATCGAACCTGGGTCCCTGGCACTGGGAGACAGCAGAGCTCACCACTGAGCCACTGTGCTGCCTCAATTCTGCTCAAGAGTTAAGGGTGAACTGGGCAGAATGTGGTACGTTGGAAAATGAACATAGGGAAGAAATCAGACCCCGGCACACAGGGAATCTCAGCGGGATAAAGGCTGGAGCTACATCAAACTAAAGGTTAAAGTTCTGGTTACAGCAAACCTGTGGGAAGCAGAGACACAGCGATTGGAAATCTGGGAAATACCTGGTGACAGATTGTAACTCTCCTCACCCTGAGGTACAACACTAACAGAGACAGTGTGGAGTCCCTGTGGAGTCCCCAAACCTCATTTATTGACAAAATCGAGAAACTGTAAAATTACAGAGACAGAATTGTGTTTGCAAAGTATAACAAAGCTTCCCCTCTTTAACCGCCTGCAAAAAAATAAATCTGATCATTCCTCCCCCCACCCCATATAATCAAGCACTTCCCTCTGATCCTGAATGGTCACACAAAGCAGGTCCCCCTGTATCTGTAGCCCCCACCGACTGGGACGGAAGGTCTCTGGAATCAGGCCCACACACCACCTCCCCTTTCTGGGGGACTGGCTGGTGGGAGGGGCTGTCCCTGTGGACCCCAGAGTCTGTCAGGGGCCAGTTAGACTGAGTGGGTGTGAACGTCCAGCACCAGGGAATGTATCCGACACAGCAGCCAGACTGTGAGTGAGTGAGTTGGAGCTGAGAGTCATTCTCAGTGAGTCCCTTCCCTTCAGCCCAGTCACAATGAAGGGGCTTCACCCGTTAAAATACAACATTGAAAACAAGCCACAGGCTGAAGTGACTGTGTTCAGCTGCATCCCACAGTCAGTGCAAATCAAAGATCAGTGCAAATCAAAGCTTAAATCAGCAGGAGCAAACATTTAGAATCAAGGTTCCCTCACCCCTTTACAAGATAAAGAACTGTTTACGTGACAGAAACCCCCCCCTCCCTCCCTCCCCCAATTCTTCAAAAAATCCTGTTGCCAACGTTTCGATTGAACTCCCAGGAATATCTGCGGGACACGAGAGTCCGCTGTGGAGGAGAAATAAAGGAGATGGTTACAGGGTGAGGCCACGGGTTAGAGACAGAGACAACGCAGCAGAGCCTCCCAGAGACAACAAACTCCAGCAGACATCACCCCCCCCCCCCACCTCCCCCCACCGACTCCCACCAAACTCCATCAGACATCATCCCACACTCCCCCTCGACTCCCACCACCAAACTCCAACTATTTAACCCAGGCCTTTCCAATTGGGTATTAGTTCACCCCTTCAGAATTGTCTCCAACGTATCCTACCGCTGACGTGAGACCCACCAGGCCTATCCCAGCACAGCCCTCTCCCAACACCGGACCAATCCCAGAAGAGCCCCCCCCCCCCCAACACCAGCCCAATCCCAGCACGGCCCTCCCCCTAACACCAGCCCGATCCCAGCACAGCCGTCCCTCTCCAGGTCTCAGTCAGACTGGCTCCTGGGGATGCCAACAGCAATCCTGGTGTGCAGGTACATGGATCCCTTAAAATGGCCACCCAAGTGGACAGGGTTGTTAAGAAAGCATATGGGGTTTTGGCTTTCATTAACAGGGGGATTGAGTTTAAGAGCCGTGAGATCTTGTTGCAGCTCTATAAAACTTTGGTTAGACCGCACTTGGAACTGCGTCCAGTTCTGGTCGCCCTATTATAGGAAAGGTGTGGATGCTTTGGAGAGGGTTCAGAGGAGGTTTACCAGGATGCTGCCTGGGATGTAGGGCTTATCTTTTGAAGAGAGGTTGACTGAGCTCGGACTTTGTTCATTGGAGAAAAGAAGGAAGAGAGGGGACCTAATTGAGGTGTACAAGATAATGAGAGGCATAGATAGAGTTGATAGACAGAGAGTTTTCCCAGGGCAGAAATTGTTAATATGAGGGGTCATAGTTTTAAGCTGTTTGGCGGAAAATATAGAGGGGATGTCAAAGGCGGTTTCTTTACGCAGAGAGTTGAGAGAGCATGGAATGTGTTGCCAGCAGCAGTTGTGGAAGTGAGGTCATTGGGGATATTTAAGAGACTGTTGGACATGCATATGGTCACAGAAATTTGAGGGTTCGTACATTAGGTTTATCTTACATGAGGATCAATGTTCGGCACAACATCATGGGCTGAAGGGCCTGTTCTGTGCGGTACTGTTCTATGAAACCCCAGGGACGTTAAGGAGAGTGACCAATGGGAGGCCACATCCTGGGTGAGATGCTACAAGGTCTGCTTCCCCACCAGACACACCCAGCTCTCCACCACAACCCACAATGTCCCCAGGGTCAGCACCTCCAGGAGGGCAGTCTCGAAGCTCAGTGGGGAATTGTGGGAATTGCTCTTTGACCCAACAGTCAGTGAGTGGGAGGAGCAGACCCTGGGCACAGTATCCACACACAGTGTAAACCCCCCTCCCCTCCCAGGGGGAACACACCAGCAGCATCTACTCCCAGAAAGATTCCTACCTCTAGGCAGTGGCAGAGGAGTTTGAGGAGGATTCACCCCTATCAGAACCTGTTAACGCAAAGAAACACGTTTCAAAATAATGTTTAACATTGGAGGACACAGACGGAGGGGGGGGGGGAATGGAGAGGGGAGGGGGAGAATGGAGAGGGAGGGGGAGAATGGAGAGGGAGGGGGAGAATGGAGAGGGAGGGGAGAATGGAGAGGGAGGGGGAGAATGGAGAGGGAGGGGGAGAATGGAAATGGGGGGGAAGAGAGGAAATGGGGGGGGGAAGAGAGGAAATGGGGGGGGACGAGAGGAAATGGGGGGGGGGACGAGAGGAAATGGGGGGGGGGGACGAGAGGAAATGGGGGGGGGGACGAGAGGAAATGGGGGGGGAAGAGAGGAAATGGGGGGAGGAAATGTAGGGGGGGAGGAAATGGAGGGGGGGGGGAGGAAATGGAGGGGGGGGGAGGAAATGGAGGGGGGGGGAGGAAATGGAGGGGGGGGGAGGAAATGGAGGGGGGGGGATGAAATGGAGGGGGGGGGAGGAAATGGAGGGGGGGGGGGAGGAAATGGAAGGGGGGGGAGAGGAAATGGAGGGAGGGCGGGGGGAAAATGGAGGGGGTGGTGGAAAATGCAGCCTGACATATTCATGGAGACAACAGATGTCAGTCAGAAATGAAGACGATCTAATGCAGTGCTCAGTACACCACATGCACGCACAGACACACACACACACACACACACACACACACACACACACACACACACACACAGACCCAGAATGAACGATGTTGCCTGCTTCACCGTTTGATGGAGAGACAGTGATTGGGGTAAACTTACTCTTCGCTGGTTTGTAGTCTGCCTTCTGGCCTGCTGGAAAAACCAAGGAAAGCTCAGTTAGTGACCACACCCCCACAGTCAGGGTGAGAGATCTGGGAGGGAGAGACTGTCACCTCCCATATCCCCCGGGAGCAGCTCCCACAGAGAGCTCAGCACCGAGGGGGAAGAGGGGACCAGATCGCAACACTGCCCACCCCCCAACCCTCTCCACCACCACTCCCACCTAACCCCCACCCCCACCTCTCCACTACCACCCCCACCCAAACCCAAACCCACCCCTGCCCCCAACCCCCTCCACCACACCTCTCCACCACCACCCCCACCCAAACCCACCCTGCCCCCCTACCCTCTCCACCACCGCTCCCACCCAACCCCCACCCCCCCGCCACCACCCCCACCCAAACCCACCCCCCTCCACCACCGCTCCCACCTAAACCCCACCCCACCTCTCCACCCCACCCCCACCCAAACCCACCCCTGCCCCCCTACCCTCTCCACCACCGCTCCCACCTAACCCCCACCCCCCACCTCTCCACCACCAGTCCCACCCCTGCCCCCAACCCCCTCCACTACCCAACCCCCCACCTCTGCCCCCAACCCCCTCCACCAGCCAACCCCCCACCTCTGCCCCCCAACCCCCTCCACCAGCCAACCCCCCACCTCTGCCCCCCAACCCCCTCCACCACCCACCCAACCCCCTCCACCACCTAACCCCCACTTCCGCCCCCTACCCCCCTCCACCACCGTCCCCTACCCCCTCCACCACTACTCCCACCCAACCCCCACGCCTGCCCCTTTCCCCCTCCACCACCGCCCCCCACCCCTGCCCCGAACCCCCACCACCACCGCTCCCACCCAACCCCACCCTCTCAGGGCCTAGTTGATCAAGCAGCCCTGCCTGTCTCCTATCCTCCACAGTAATTAGTGTATCTGTCCTATTTATTCCCGACACTCCCTGAGTCTGTGTGAACAAAGCTCCACAGTCTCCAATCTGTCCTGCTCTAACACTACACTGTCACATTCCAGATTTCACATCTTTATATTCTCCCATTACTGGAAGTTCCCAAGTATCACACTCCCTGCTCTCCTCCCACTGGATGCGGACATTGACACCTCTCCACCCACAGGGCCAGCCCATTCCTACTCACCTGACCCTCTTCATTCTCTAACATAATTTCCCAGTCTCTCCCCACACTTTGGCACCCAGACTCCCTTCCCACAGCATGTACCTCCCCATTCTCACCCAGACTCCCTTCCCACAGCATGTACCTCCCCATTCTCACCCAGACTCCCTTCCCACAGCATGTACCTCCCCATTCTCACCCAGACTCCTACCTTTCTTCTTGTACCAGACAACCCCAGCGATGACAGCAACAATCACCAGGAGAGCAACGACAATACCGATTATAATCGGGAGGATGGAGCTGCTCTTTGGTTCTGGAAGAGAATTATCCAACAAGAGACAGTCACACATCAGCAATCCAACAGAGCATACACTGGACAGGGACACACTCGCAGCCCCCTGGCTGCTGAGACACAGACAGATTGTTAACTTGGCAAAAACAATGACTGCAGATGCTGGAAACCAGATTCTGGATTAAATGGTGCTGGAAGAGCACAGCAGTTCAGGCAGCATCCAAGGAGCAGCGAAATCGACGTTTCGGGCAAAAGCCCTTCATCGGGAATAAAGGCAGTGAGCCTGAAGCGTGGAGAGATAAGCTAGAGGAGGGTGGGGGTGGGGAGAGAGTAGCATAGAGTACAATGGGTGAGTGGGGGAGAGGATGAAGGTGATAGGTCAAGGAGGAGAGGGTGGAGTGGATAGGTGGAAAAGGAGATAGGCAGGTCGGACAAGTCCGGACAAGTCATGGGGACAGTTACTGAGCTGGAAGTTTAGAACTAGGGTGAGGTGGGGGAAGGGGAAATGAGGAAACTGTTGAAGTCCACATTGATGCCCTGGGGTGGAGGTGTTCCGAGGCGGAAGATGAGGCGTTCTTCCTCCAGGCGTCTGGTGGTGAGGGAGCGGCGGTGAAGGAGGGCCCAGGACCTCCATGTCCTCGGCAGAGTGGGAGGGGGAGTTGAAATGTTGGGCCATAGGGCGGTGTGGTTGATTGGTGCGGGTGTCTCGGAGATGTTCCCTAAAGCGCTCTGCTAGGAGGCGCCCAGTCTCGCCAATGTAGAGGAGACCGCATCGGGAGCAACGGATACAATAAATGATATTAGTGGATGTACAAGTAAAACTTTGATGGATGTGGAAGGCACCTTTAGGGCCTTGGATAGAGGTGAGGGAGGAGGTGTGGGCGCAGGTTTTACAGTTCCTGCGGTGGCAGGGGAAAGTGCCAGAATGGGAGAGTGGGTCGTAGGGGGGTGTGGACCTGACCAGGTAGTCACGGAGGGAACGGTCTTTGCGAAAGGCGGAAAGGGGTGGGTAGGGAAATATATCCCTGGTGGTGGGGTCTTTTTCGAGGTGGCGGAAATGTCGGCGGATGATTTGGTTTATGCAAAGGTTGGTAGGGTGGAAGGTGAGCACCAGGGGCGTTCTGTCCTTGTTACGGTTGGAGGGGTGGGGTCTGAGGGCGGAGGTGCGGGATGTGGACGAGATGCGTTGGAGGGCATCTTTAACCACGGTGGGAAGGGAAATTGCAGTCTCTAAAGAAGGAGGCCATCTGGTGTGTTCTATTGTGGAACTGGTCCGCCTGGGAGCAGATACGGCGCAGGCGGAGGAATTGGGAATACGGGATGGCATTTTTGCAAGAGGTAGGGTGGGAAGAGGTGTAATCCAGGTAGCTGTGGGAGTCGGTGGGTTTGTAAAAAATGTCAGTGTCAAGTCGGTCGTCCTTAATGGAGATGGAGAGGTCCATGAAGGGGAAGGTGGTGTCAGGTAAATTTAAGGTCAGGGTGGAATGTGTTGGTGAAGTTGATGAATTGCTCAACCTCCTCGCGGGAGCACGAGGTGGCGCCGATGCAGTCATCAATGTAGCGGAGGAAGAGGTGGGGAGTGGTGCCGGTGTAATTACGGAAGATCGACTGTTCTACGTAGATAACAAAGAGACAGGCATAGCTGGGGCCCATATGGGTGCCCATGGCTACCCCTTTGGTCTGGAGGAAGTGGGAGGATTCGAAGGAGAAATTGTTAAGGGCGAGGACCAGTTCGGCCAAATGAATGAGAGTGTCGGAGGAAGGGTACTGTTGGGGACGTCTGAAGAGGAAAAAACGGAGGGCTTGGAGGCCCTGGTCATGGCAGATGGAGGTCGTTAACTTGGCCAAACACCATGGGATGCTGGGTACATAGGCCACGAACAAACTTAAAATCCCAAAGCCACACACCAGGCACAGTGCAGACACAGCAACCAAGTGCTCATGACATCAGCGAAACGTAAAAGGCAAACATTTTCCTGGACAGACATGTCCCAAACAGAGGGCCCAGACAGAAAGCTACAGAGTCCAGTTACACAAAGACACCAGCAGTAACAAGCCATCCAAATGGCTGACAAGGTTTCAAACTATTAAGGGTGTCTCTCTGATTGACCAGAACTATAGAACATTCCAGAAAACTATCTAAAAGGTATAAAACCAGGGTTCACCTCCAGTCCTCTCTCTCAAATCATCGGAGGCCTTCAGACAGACCATCACAGCAAGGGGCAGGGACTCAGTAACCATCCAGCAAGTGAGAGAGGGAGAGAGAGGGAGAGAGAGAGAGAGAGAGAGAGAGAGAGAGAGGGAGGGAGAGAGAGAGAGAGAGAGAGAGGGAGAGAGGGAGAGAGAGAAAGAAAACAGCTGCACAGACCCAGAGACAGAACAACAGCCACTGTGTAAATCTACAAGAGACTCGAGAAGAGTTGTAAGGCTTAAGGGGCCTAAAGGATGAGAGAGGATATTTAGTATTGAAGGTTATTGTAACTTGTTTCCAAATCAAGTTGGGACTGTTCTGCACTGGTACCTGCTTGTGTTCCTAAGTTGGAAACCTGGACAAATTCATTCATAACATTCTGGTCAGAAGTGTCTAATAAGGAACTAGACAACAGTTGGTGTCCCTGGGATAAGAAGTGACCAACAGGTCCTCTGACGTCGAACCCAGCAGCCTGGTACGCTCAGAATTCAGCATGAGCAGTAAGTCAGGACTCAAGGGACTGTGGATTCAGGCAACTGAACAGAACTTGGCCTAACAGCCAGAGCGAGCAAACGCACAAGTTGGGAAAGGGTCATGGGGTATCGAGGGTCTCGGAGGAAGTCAGCTCGAGGTTTGGAGGGGGTGGGGGGAGCGGCTCTGTTCCCCTCGGGTGTACAACCATTAGAGATATATTGAACTCCTTGACAGAACCAAAGGTGTGTTTATTTGAACCCCCTGTTGTCCCCATTCCAGAAATGCTAGATGGGTTCGGTGTGAGGGAGCTTTATTTTGTTTATTTGCAGTTTCAACGAGTCGGAGAAATTTTCTGCTGAATTTTAAACTCTCGTTGTTCCTGCGGTGGGAGTGTTCGATGGGGATGGAGCTGACTGGATATGATTTTCAGTTTACTTTGGGTTGGAATGAGGGAGAGGAAAGTTTCCTCTGTATTTCATTCCGACCCCAGGAGTATTCGGTGGGAAAAGAGTTGAGGGAAGAGTCATTTTTTCAGAGTTGAAGGAACTTTATTTTGAGTTCAAGAGTTGAGGGACCTTTTGAGTTCCAAAAAGTTGAGGAAACGTTTCTGTTTAAAAGGAGTAGATACATTGGCAGCCGTTGACAGCTCTGAATATTCTACTGCTCCAATTGAAATGACTGCTAGGTGTTTATTAAAGAGTACCTGGCAGAGACTAGGTCAGAAACCCAGGGATAGCTGTAATAGTGATTTGACTGTGGGAAACTCTACAGTCAGGCCACGAGAAGGGGTTAAAGACCTATCTCTGCGAAGTATTTGAAGGGATCACCATGCTCTAGTTCTAAACCTCTAAGACTTTGAGAAGCTGTAATAAGAATCTAGCTAAAGCTTTACCTTAACTACAACCACTTCCCAGAATGTAATAACATGGAAGAGACACTGGCAATCATACGCTTGTAAACAAAATGGGACAAGTATCCCCTCGTCCGACGTGGGAGGATACTCTCAGACAATATCTTTTTTGAAAAATGGCCCAAAGACACAGATTTTTGTCGCACCCAGACTGACCCTGCACCATTGGGTTCCATGACCCAAGACATATGGCTAGAAACACATAATAAGTTAGGAAAGAAGGCAACTGAGGGAACCACAGCACCAGTAGCAGCATGTAGCCGAGGAGATTTCTGCAGCTGACCAGCTGAGATTAGATCGCGGCGGGAGTGATTAGAAATCACTAGTATGAATCGGAAAAGTTAAAACTTGTAATTAAACACCAGGACCCTAGAATACAGGAAAAAACCTGATCTGTATGGGACAGTTCCAATCACAATTTGAAAGAGACGATCTGAGTAAGAGGAGGAGCATGGGGGAGCAGGAGACAGCCTCAGTGTAAATAGACAAGCTGGAACAACAGTGTAAGGAGCTTCAAGCAGCTGTAAGATTCTCTAACTCTGCAACGCAGAGCAATGCACGTCAGGCCCCAGTGTGGGACATTCAAAGTGCCAGGAACAAATATAATCTCAAATGAACCAGGTCTCTGCCCGGAATTGGATAATATGGGCCTTTGGAGTCCTACCTCCCCAGGGAGATAACGAGAGACCCCGCACGGACACATCCACATGCAATCCACCTTCACCCTACAAATGAGGATCCCCACTGTTTCTCCTGGGCAATGGCAGCTTCAACCTCTACCCCTGACCCCCAGCCAAAACTGGAGCCCACAAATCATGTAGTCACCTCGCGTCAAACAATTGGCGACTGCATTACGTATCCATCACCCATTCCAGACGCATCACCAAAAAGGGGACACTGTTTGATTCCATCTCTGACCTAAACACGTTTTTTGTTGAGTGCTACCGACAGTTAGTTATATACAGACTGGGTGCTGCTAAGCAAAGCAGATTAATTACCATGTGATTAGTCCAACAGGCCATTATGTCCTTCCCAAGGACCAACAACTAGGGAGGAGGGGATCTATGATGAGAGGAAGGTGGTGATCCTTACTGCTGTGGGACAGGATAAGGCAGACCCAATGAAGGCGCTATACAAGTGCAGTCATCAACAAGGGGAACACCCTAACGGCTCTGCCTGGAGACTCTGGGTCCAATTTGTCTGGGTTTTCAGGGACGTGACTTTACCAACGAACAACTGAAAAACTGGGTGCAAACCCTCATCTCCCATGCCTCAGATAGAGGGAGAGACGCATGCCTGGGATTTGACCCCTCGACACCTCCTGTAATAAGGATTGGGTCCCCTGCAAATTAACCACGATGTGGGAAAGGGAGTTGAGGGCACAGCAGTCAGCTGCAAAATCGGTTCACGTAAGTGGGGTCCAGACTTATAGCCTGCCTTCAACTTGGAGGGATGGAAGAAGGAATGCACCAAGGAATCCCAGAGTCTCCCCCTCCATATGAGTCCCCTGCCCCCAGAAAAATGGAACTCCCACAAACAAACTCAGAACTGAATCCGTGGGATAACTGTGGCCAAACTGGTCATTTTATTTGGGACTGCCAGGTATCTAAGCTTCCAACCTGGCACTGGGAAGTTTGGAAAAAGGTGCTGACACCCAGTGGATCGTCCTGATAACAATAAATGGAGTGAAAACAGACTGTGGCTTATACATGGAGGATGACAGAGGCAACCACATCGAGCTCCCCAGCCATGTGAGTACACAAGCTGCCAGCCACATAAGCAGACTTTGATTCTATCGGCCATTTTGTTTTCTTCAAAAAAAAGGTCCAGAAATGGGTGACAATTGGACAATGTTAAAATATCATGTAGAACATACAGTGTGAGATATTAGACAAAGATATTTTCAGAAATTACTCTTTTGAGGAAGTGCCCTGGAGTGGCTACTCCAAGCCAGCGATGTGACTGTTACAGAGCAGTTATTGTGCAGTATTTATAACTATTATAATGACTGTATGTGAAAATGCAGCTTGGGTACAAGGGAAAACAGTGTTGGATACCTGTGTTATGACCCACTGGACACTGCGCAATGTGTAGATGGGAACCTCTGCATCCGTCCTGGGGAATTCAGTGATATTCCGGTGTAGCCATCAGCTCATGGTGTAGAGGAAACCCAACAGGAATTCCATATTGTGTTATAGGAGTCTGGGGACCACAGACAATTGGTGGGATTTCTCCAAAAACGGGTGCAGGATGGTGGGATACCGAAATTATAGACTATATAATGAATCCCAGTCATTCCAGATGTATCAGTGATACTGTCATCAGAGTGGTGGCCTTCCCCATTAAACCGATTGTATTCCTACCTGATCCACGGAAGAGTGGAATGAGGGACAGGAAAATAAGAGGGAAAACCCAGACCAGCAGTTAATAGGTGGAAGAGAAGGGAACCCCTTAATGATCGAGCTGCAGGAAATGGGGAAATGGTCAATCTCCATTTGGAAAATGAACCAGGATTTTGACCCAACAAGTCAAACGAGCCCCAGAAAGACTGAATGTAGAACATCAACAGGAGACCACAGGACAACTAGTGGAGAGTGTGACCATACTGGACAGCCATGCCAAGAGAATTCACCAGATCATCCAGGGCAAATCAGGGATGATGGTGAGCAGCTACATCACACCATCTGCAGTATCTAAGTTAATAGAGAACCTGGGAGAGGCTAGCTAAGGGGAAGTCCTGTCCCAGATCAGTGATGAAAAGCTTGAACATTTGCTCCAGAGGAACCCCACATTAGTGTCTCTAGCTGTCAGCTTATTCAAGTATGGTTTGATGATAGCTGCAAGGACACTCTCAGAGAGCTGCTGGGCTTGGAGCTAGGGATTTCAATGTTTCCAAGTGACAAATTGGAATGTGAAAAGATTGGAATTTTTTGAAAAGGTATTCAGATGGGTTACCATGACACTCTCCCACGTGCTGTGGAGAGACAGGGGATAATTGATACGGACAACCCACAGACACCCCATACCACTGTTGTGAAAGCGAGGACTGCAGAGGCTGCAGATCAGAGTCGAGAGTGGTGCTGGAAAAGCGCAGCAGGTCAGGCAGCATCCCAGGAGCAGGAGAATTGCCGTTTCGGGCAAAAGCCCTGCATGCCGATGTACACTCACGATGAATAATACTGTGCAAGTGCACAGGGGTTATAGAGAGATGGGTCTCCCAAAGTTATCACTCCTGGCAGTCCCACTTGTCTGATTACTGGATGTTGTGTATGCATCTCCGTCCCTGGTGGATTATCGTGACAGGAGATTCCCAGTTTTGTACCTATCATTATAGAATAGGCTTGACCAATGCACACAACCGCTTTCACACAAATCACGTAGGCTCCCCGACTACAAACAGAACCAACTTTTACCATTAGATTTGAACTTCATTTGCATAAGTTTCTAAAGGCTGGAAATGTAGCAGCCTCCTGGCTGCAGAAACACAGGGAGATTTAAGAAGCAATTAACAAGAACACTAGAATATCCCGGGCACACTGTGCCCAACTGTCATGACAACGGATAATAAATGCCAGATCACTTACAAACAGATTAAACTTCTGATTCCAGTGTACGCTTCGTAGAAAAAAAAAGACACAGTCAAATAGTTCTGTGGATGGAGACTTAAGAGGGTTTGGAGAGAAACTCTGGAATACTCTCCCAGCAGGAGTGAAGGAAATCTCACAGGGAGACGGAAGGGTCCTCTGCTGGGAATTATTTCAGTGTGTGTATACAGTGGGAAGAGAAACAACAGTCAGGATATGAAGATAAGTGCTGTGGTTTCCCCCTTCAATCATATACACACAAAGAGGGTTAAAAGCCTGTTTCAACCCATGTGTGTGTGTGTGTGTGTGTGTGTGTGTGTGTGTGTGAGGGAGAGAGAGTGCGCGTGCGAGAGACAGTGCGCGCGAGTGCGAGCGAGCGATAGAGATTGCGATAGACAGCAAATGAGAGATAGTGTGTGTGTGTATGTGAGAGAGAGAGTAAGAGTGAGAGAGGGAGAGAGACACAGACAGATAGATAGCGAGTGAAGGAGTGTACTGCGAGACTCACAGTGATGAAAACTAATTGTCATCTATGCACTGCAGGTAAAAGGAAAGGAAGTCACTCTCTCTCTTTCTGACTTCCAGCAGAGCGTGTGTGAGAAACCCCAGAAGAAAGGAAAAGGATAAAGACCTTTCAGTTCACCTGCAATATCAAGCATCTGAAAACAAACCACTTAGCACCAACATCATTGTGACCAGGATCACCCATCGCAACAGACGGAAGGTCACACTATCCATACATCCGACTATCCAGAGTCTGATCTGGATATCGTTTCAGCACTGATCCCCCTCCTGGGGAGAGGGGGACTGGATCCCCACCCTGTGCTCAGCACTGATCCCCCTCCTGGGGAGAGAGGGAGTGGATCCCCACCCTGTGCTCAGCACTGATCCCCCTCCTGGGGAGAGGGAGTGGATCCCCACCCTGTGCTCAGCACTGACCCCCCTCCTGGGGAGAGAGGGAGTGGATCCCCACCCTGTGCTCAGCACTGACCCCCCTCCTGGGGAGAGAGGGACTGGATCCCCACCCTGTGCTCAGCACTGACCCCCCCTCCTGGGGAGAGAGGGACTGGATCCCCACCCTGTGCTCAGCACTGACCCCCCTCCTGGGGAGAGAGGGACTGGATCCCCACCCTGTGCTCAGCACTGACCCCCCTCCTGGGGAGAGAGGGACTGGATCCCCACCCTGTGCTCAGCACTGACCCCCCTCCTGGGGAGAGAGGGACTGGATCCCCACCCTGTGCTCAGCACTGACCCCCCTCCTGGGGAGAGGGGGAGTGGATCCCCACCCTGTGCTCAGCACTGACCCCCCTCCTGGGGAGAGGGGGAGTGGACCCTGACACACTGAGGAAGATCCTTACCATAAAACACGACCAGCTTCTGCCCCAATCCGCTGTGTTCCACCTCGCAGGAATACTTGGCCTGGGAATTTGGGTCAAACTCCATCCGTTTGCGGATCTGGTAGGATCCATCGTGATTGGGTCGGATTCCAGTCGATTCTGAATCACCAATCCTCACTCCATCCCGGAACAGATTCACCTCAATGGCCTGAGGGTAGAAGCCAGTGGCGAAACAGGAGAGATCTTTATAATCCCTCACAGGGGTCAGTGTTACAGAGGGTTTAACTGGGGGAGAGAGAGACAGTGGTTAGACAGGGACACAGAGACTCTCAACCCCTCACCCCCACTCACCATCCCTCCTCGCCCACCCCGTCCCTTCCTCCTCCCCCTCGACCTCTCTCTCTCTCTCTCTCTCAACCAAGGTCCCACACATCGGCCTAATTCCCACTGTTCCTCCCAACACCCCCTACCTCAGCCTGGCTCTCTGTCACTCTCTCCACCACCTACACCCCCGGGCTCTCTCTCTCGCTCCTCGCCCCCGGCCTGTCTCTCTCTGTCTTTCTTTCTCTCTCTCACTCTCACACACACACCATCTCTCCCCAACAACAGTCCCCTCCTCCCACACCCCCCTCACTCGGCCTGCCACCAGATCTCACTCTTCCCTCCTCACCCTCTCCTCCTCAGCACATCTCTCTCTCCCACCATACAACGCTTGGCCTAAACCCATCTCCCTTCCCACTCAGCCTTTCTCTCTCTCTCTCTCTACCCAGTGTTTCTATCCGGCCTGAGCCTCTGCCTTGCCCAGCCTCCCCTCCCCTCCCCAGTCCCTCTTCCTCACCCTCTCTCCCTTCCCGCCTCTGCCTGTCCCTCTCCCTCACCCTCTCCCTCCCTAGGCCTGTCCCTATGTCCCCTCCTATCCCATCACTCCCCGCCTCGGCCTGTCCCTCTCCCTCCCTCGACCTGTCCCTCACCCTCTCCCTCCCTCCATGCCTCGGCCTGACCCTCTCCCTCCCTCCGTGCCTCGGCCTGACCCTCTCCCTCCCTCCGCGCCTCTCCCTCTCCCTCCCTCTGTGCCTCGGCCTGACCCTCTCCCTCCCTCCCCGCCTCGGCCTGCCCCTGTCCCTCGCCCTCCCTCCGCGCATCGGCCTATCCCTCTCCCTCCCTCGACCTGTCCCTCACCCTCCCTCAACCTCCCGTGACCTGTTCCTCGCCCTCGGCCTCCCCGCCTCGGCCTGCCCCGTCCCTCCCTCCGCGCCTCAGCCTGTCCCTCTCCCTATCCCTCCCTCAGCCTGTCCCTCTCCCTCCTCGCCTGAATCTGTCCCTCTCCCTCGGCCTGTCCCTCTCCCTTCTCCCTCACTCCCTGCCTTGGCCTGTCCGTCACACTCTCCCTCCCTCCCTGCCTTGACCTTTCCCTCTCCCTCCCTCCCAGGCTCAGCCTGGACCTCTACCTCACCCTCTCCTTCCCCACCTCGGCCAGTCCCTCTCCCTCACCCTCTCCCTCCTTGCTTCGGCCTGTCCGTCTCCCACACCCCCTCCCGCCACACCTCGACCTGTTACTCTCCCTCCGCACCTCGGCCTGTCCCTCTCCCTCCCCCTCCCTCCACGCCTCGGCCTGTCCCTCTCCAGCTCCCTCCCTCCGCGACTAAGTCGATCCCTCTCCCGCTTCCTCCCCGCCTTTGCCTGTCCCTCTCCCTCCCTCCTCACCTCGGCCTGGCCCTCTCCCTCCCCGCATCAGCCTCTCCCTCTTCCTCCATCCTCGGCCTGTCACTCTCCCGCTCCCTCCCTCCGCGCCTTGGTCTATCCCTCTCCCTCTTCCTCCCCGCCTCGGCCTCTCCCTCTCCCACTCCCTCCCCATCTCGGCCTGTCCCTCTCCCTCACCTCCCCCGCCTCGGCCTGTAGCTCTCCCTCACCTTCCTCGGCCTGTCGTTCTCCCTCCCTCCCCGCCTCGGCCTGTCCATCACACTCTCCCTCCCTCCGTCTGTCCCTCTCCCTCACTCCACGCCTCAGCCTCTCCCTCCGCGCCTCGGTCTGTCCCACTCCCTCTTCCTCCCTCCCCACCTGGGCCTGTCCATCTCCCTCTTCCGCCCTCCCCGCCTCGGCCTGTCCCTGTCCCTGTCCCTCTCCCCCAGCCTCAGCCTGTCCCTGTCCCTGTCCCTCTCCCTCCCTCCCTCCCTCCCTCCATCCCCACCTCGGCCTGGGCCTGTCTCTCTCCCTCTCCCTCACCCCCACCTCGGCCTGTCCCTCTCCTTCTCCCTCCCTCGGACCTTCCCTCTCCCTCTCCCGCCCTCCCTCGGCCTATCCCTCTCCCTCTCCCTCCCCATCTCGGCCTGTCCCTCTCCCTTCCACCCCGCATCGGCCTGTACCTCTCCCTCACCTTGTCCTTCTCAGCCTGTATCTCTCCCTCACCTTCCCTGTCTCGGCCTGTATCTCTCCTTCACCTTCCTCGACCTGTCCCTCTCCATCCCTCCCCACCTCGGCCTGTCCTTCTCGCTCTCTCCCCACCTCGGCCTGTCCCTATCCCTCGCCCTCGCCCTCTCCCTCCCCATCTCGGCCTGTCCCTCTCCCTCACCATCTCGGCCTGTCTATCTCCTTCCCTCCCCACCACGGCCTGTTCCTCTCCCTCTCCCTCTCCCTCCCTCCACGCCTCGGCCTGTTCCTCTCCCTCACTCCCCTCCTCGGCCACTCCATCTCCCTCCCTTGGCCTGTACTTCTCCCTCTTCCTTTCCTGCCTCAGCCTGTCCCGCTCCCTCCCCGTCTCGGCCTGTCCCTCTCCTTTCTTCCCCGTCTCGGCCTGTCCCTGTCCCTCTCCCTCCCGCCTCGCCTCAGCCTGTACCTCTCCCTCACCTTCCTCAACCGGTCCCTCTCCTTCCCTCACCGCCTCGGCCTGTCCCTCTCCCTCCCTCGGTCTCTCACTCTCCCTCTCCCCACGCCTCGGAATGTCCCTCTCCCTCCCCGCTTCAGCCTGTTCCTCTACCCCTCCCTCCCTCCACACCTCGGCCTCTCCTCCTCCCTCCTCCCACGCCTCAGCCTGTCCCTCTCCCTCCCGCCTCGCCTCGGCCTGTCCATCACACTCTCCCTCCCTCCACGCCTCGGCATGTCCCTTTCCCTCCTTCCCCACCTCGGCATGTCCCTCTCCCACCCTCCGCATCAGCCTTTCCCTCTTCCTCCATCCTTGGCCTGTCCCTCTCCTGCTCCCTCCCTCCGCGCCTCGGTCTGTTGTTCTCCCTCCCTCCCTGCCTCGGCCTGTCCCTCTCCTTCTTCTACCCGCCTCGGCCTGTCCCTCTCCCTCCCTCCTTCCCTCGGCCTCTCACCCTCCCTCGGCCTCTCACCCTCCCTCCCTCCCTCGGCCTCTCACCCTCCCTCCCTCGGCCTCTCATCCTCCCTCCCTCCCTCCCTCGGCCTCGGAATGTCGCCCTCCCTCTATCCGTGCCTCGGCCTGTCCCCCTCCCTCTATCCGCGCCTCGGCCTGTCCCTCTCCCTCTGCATCCCTCTCGGCCTCAACCTGTCACTCTCCCTCCCCCTCCCTCCGCGCCTCGCCCTCTTCCTCCGTCCCCGTCTCGGCCTGTCCCTCCCCCTCTTCCTCCCTCCCCGCCTCGGCCTGTCCCTGTCCCTCTCCTTGGCCTGCCCCTCTCCCTCCCCCTCCCTCCCTCCCTCCGTGCCTCGGCCTGTCCCTCTCCCTCACCCTCCCTCCTCGGCCTTTTCCTCCTCCTCACCCTCCCTCCTCGGCCTTTCCCTCTCCCTCACCTGCCTTCCTCGTCTCGGCCTGTCCCTCCCCGTCTCGGCCTGCCCATATCCCTCCCTCCCCACTATGGCCTGTCCCTGTCCCTGTCCCTGTCCCTCTCCCTTTCCCTCCCTCCGCATCTCTACTTGTCCCTCTCACTCCCTCCCCGCCTCGGCCTGTCCCTCTCCCTCGCCCTCACTCTCTTGGCCTGTCCATCTCCCTCTGCCTCGGCCTGTCCCTCTCCCTCTCCCGCCCTCCCTCTGCCTGTCCCTCTCCCTCTCCCTCACTCCACGCCTCGGCCTCTCCCTCACTCCCTCAGCCTCCCTCCCCACCTTGGCCTGTCCCTCTCCCTCGATCTGTCCCTCTCCCTCCCCGCCTCAACTTGTCCCTCTCCCTCCCTCCCTCCCAGCCTCAGCCTGTCCCTCTACCTCCCTCACCACCTCGGCCTGTCCCTCTCCATCTCCTTCCCTCGGCCACTCCCTCGCCCACACCCTCGCTTCCCCCCCTCGGCCTGTCCCTCTGCCTCCCTCCTTCGGCCTCTCCTTTTTCTCCCTGCACGCCTCGGCCTGTCCCTCACCCTCCCTCCCCGCCACAACCTGTCCCTCTCCCTCCCTCCCAGCCTCGCCCTGTCCCTCCCTCCCTGCCTCGGCCTGTCCCTCTCCCTCCCTGCCTCGGCCTGTCCCTCTCCCTCCCTCCCTCCCTCCCGGCCGCACCATATCCCTGTCCCTCCCCGATCCAGCCTGTCCAACTCCCACTCCCTTCTTCGTGCCTCGGCTGCTCCCTCACCCTCTCCCTCCCTCCCCACCACAGCCTGTCCCTCTCCCTCATCACCTTCTCCCTCCGCGCCTCAGCCTGTCCCTCTCCCTCCCTCCCCACCACAGCCTGTCCCTCTCCCTCATCACCTTCTCCCTCCCAGCCTCGGCCTGTCCCTCGCCCTCTCCCGCCCATCCTCGGCGTCTTGACTTGTCCCTCTCCGTCCCTCCCAGCCTCGGCCTCTCCCTCCCCGCCTCGACTTGTCACTCTCTCGCCCTCCTAGCCTCAGCCTGTCCCTCTCCCTCCCTCCCCGCCTCGACTTGTCCCTTTGCCTCACCCTCTCCCGACATCCGCGCCTCGGCCTGTCCCTCTGCCTCTTCCTCCCAGCCTCGGCCTGTCCATCTCCCCCTCGCTCCTGCCACGCCTCAATCTGTCCCTCGCCCCGGCTCCCTGCCTCAGCCTGTCCCTCACCCTCTCCCTCCCGTCCCACCTCGGCCGGTCCCTCTCCCTCCCGTCCCACCTCGGCCGGTCCCTCTCCCTCACCGTCCCCGCCTCGGCCTATCCATCCCCCTCATCCTCGCCCTCCCCGGCTCGGCCTGTCCCTCTCACCCTCCCTCCCCGCCTTGGCCTGTCCTTCTCCCTCTCCCTCCCTCCCCGCCTCGGCCTGGGCCTGTCCCTCTCCCTCCCTCCCCGCCTCGGCCTGGGCCTGTCCCTCTCCCTCCCTCCCCGCTTCAGCCTGTCCCTCTCCCTCATCCTCCGCCTGTCCCTCTCCTTCTACCTCCCTCGGACCTTCCCTCTCCCTCTCCCGCCCTCCCTCAACTTGTCCCTCTCCCTCCCTCCCAGCCTCGTCCTGTCCCTCTCCCTCACCTTCCCCGCGTCGGCCTGCATCTCTCCCTCACCTTCCCCATCTCGACCTGTCCCTCTCCTTCCCTCCCCGCCTCGGTCTATCCCTCTGCCTCTTCCTCACCGCCTCGGCCTGTCCCTCTCCCTTTCCCTCCCTCCGCGCCTCTACTTGTCCCTCTCACTCCCTCCCGGCCTCGGCCTGTCCCTCTCCCTCACCCTCCACCTGTCCCTCTTCCACTCCCTCGGCCTGTCCTTCTCCCTCACCCTCCCCATCTCGGCCTGTCCCTCTCCCTCCCTCCCCACCACGGCCTGTCCCTCTCCTTTACCTTCCCCGTCTTGGCCTGTATCTCTCCCTCACCTTCCTTGGCCTGTCGTTCTCCCTCCCTCCCCGCCTCGGCCTGTCCCTCACCCTCTCCCTCCTTCCCCACCTCGGCCTGTCCCTCTCCCTCTCACTCTCCCTCCCTCCCCACCTCGGCCTGGGCCTGTCCCTCTCCCTCTGCCTCCCTCCCCACCTCGGCCTGGGCCTGTCCCTCTCCCTCCCTCCCCATCTCGGCCTGTCTATATCCCTCCCTCCCCACTATGGCCTGTCCCTCTCCCTCTCCCGCCCTCCCTTGACCTGTCCCCCTCCCTTTCCCTCCCACCGCGCCTCTCCCTCACCCTCTCCCTCCCCGCCTCGGCCGGTCCCTCTCCCTCACCCTCTCTCTCCCTATCTCTGCTGTCCCTCAACTTCCCCGTCTCAGCCTGTATCTCTCCCTCACCTTCCCTCGGCCTGTCGTTCTCCCTCCCTCCCCGCCTCGGCCTGTCCCCCTCCCTCACCCTCACTCCCCGCCTTGGCCTGTCCCTCTCCCTCTCCCTCTCCCTCCTCCCCCACCTCAGCCTGTCCCTCTCCCTCTCCCTCCCTACCCGCCTGTCCCTCTCCGTCTACCTCCCACCCTGCCTCGGCTTGTCCCTCTCCCTCTCCCTCCCCGCCTTGGCCTGTCCCTCTCCCTCTCCCTCTCCCTCCTCCCCCACCTCAGCCTGTACCTCTCCCTCTCCCTCCCTACCCGCCTGTCCCTCTCCGTCTACCTCCCACCCTGCCTCAGCCTGTCCCTCTCCCTCTCCCTCCACGCCTCGGCCTGTCCCTCTCCCTCTCCCTCTCCTGCCGTCCCTCGGCCTGTCCCTCTCCCTCCCTCCCCGCCTCGGCCTGTCCCTCTCCCTCAGTCCACGCCTCGGCCTCTCCCTCTGCGCCTTGGTCTGTCCCTCTCCCTCTTCCTCCCTTCCCACCTTCGCCTGTCCCTCTCCCTCCCCTCCCCGCCTCGGCCTGTCCCTCTCCCTCTCCCTCCCCGCCTCGGCCTGTCCCTCTCCCTCTCCTGCCGTCCCTCGGCCTGTCCCTCTCCCTCTCCCTCCCTGCCTCGGCCTGGGCCTGGGCCTGGGCCTGGGCCGTCCCTCTCCCTTCCTCCCCGCCTTGGACTGTCCCTCTCCCTCACCCTCCGCCTGTCCGTCTCCTTCTCCCTCCCTCGGCCCTTCCCTCTCCCTCTCCCGCCCTCCCTCGACTTGTCCCTCTCCCTCCCTCCCAGTCTCGGCCTGTCCCTCTCCTTCCCTCCCCACCTCGGCCTGTCCCTCTCCCTCTCCCTCCCTCCCTCGGCTTCTCACTCTCCCTCTCTCTCCTTCCCTCGGCCTCTCACTCTTCCTCCCTCCCTCGGCCTTTCACTCTTCCTCCCTCCCCGTCTCGGCCTGTCCCTCTCCCTTCCACCCCGCCTTGGCCTGTATCTCTCCCTCACCTTCCCCGCCTCGGCCTGTCCCTCTCCTTCTCCCTCCCTCAGACTTTCCCTCTCCCTCCCTCGACTTGTCCCTCTCCCTCCCTCCCAGCCTCGGCCTGTCCCTCTCCCTCACCCTCACCGTTCCCGCCTCGGCTTGTAGCTCTCCCTCACCTTCCTCGACCTGTCCCTCTCCTTCCCTACCCGCCTTGGTTTGTCCCTCTCCCTCTCCCTCTCTCCCTCGGCTTCTCACTCTCCCTCCCTCGGCCTCGAAATGTCCCTCTCCCTCTATCAGCGCCTCGGCCTGTCCCTCTCCCTCTCCCTCTCCATCCATCCCGGCCTCAACCTGTCACTCTCCCTCCCCCTCCCTCCGTGCCTCGCCCTCTTCCTCCCTCCCCGCCTCGGCCTGTCCCTGTCCTTGTCCCTCTCCTTGGCCTGCCCCTCTCCCTCTCCGTCCGCCTCGGCCTGTCCCTCTCCCTCTCCCTCTGCCTCCCTTGGCCTGTCCGTCTCCCTCCCTGCCTCGTCCTGTCCCTCTGCCTCACCCTCTCCCGACATCCGCGCCACGGCCTGTCCCTCTCCCTCTTCCTCCCTGCCTCGGCCTGTCCCTCTCCCTCCCTCCCGGCCGCACCATATTCCTGTCCCTCCGCAATCCAGCCTGTCCACCTCCCTCTCCCTTCTTCCCTGCCTCGGCTGCTCCCTCACCCTCTCCCTCCCTCCCCACCACAGCCTGTCCCTCTCCCTCCCCCCCTCCTTCCACGCCTCGGCCTGTCCCTCTTCCTCTCCCTCCCTCCCTCGGCTTCTCACTCTCCCTCTCTCTCCTTCCCTCGGCCTCTCCCTCCTCCTCCCTCCCCGCCTCGGCATGTCCCTCTCCCTCCTTCTCTGCCTCGGCCTGTCCCTCTCCCTCCTTCTCTGCCTCGGGATGTCCCTCTCGCTCCCTCCACGCCTCGGGATGTCCCTCTCGCTCCCTCCACGCCTCGGGATGTCCCTCTCCCTCTCCCTCCCTCCCCGCCTCGGCCTCTCCCTCTCCTGCTCCCTCCATCCGCGCCTCGGCCTGTCCCTCTGCCTCACCTTCCTCAGCCTGTCGTTCTCCTTCCCTCCTTGCCTCGGCCTGTCCCTCTCGCTGTCTCCCCGCCTCGGCCTGTCCCTCTCCCTCTCCCTCCCTCCCTCGGCCGGTCCCTCTCCCTCTCCCTCTCCCTCCTTCCCTCCCCGCCTCGGCCTGTCCCTCTCCCTCACCTTCCTCGACTTGTCCCTCTCCTTCCCTCCCCGCCTCGGCCTGTCCCTCTCCCTCACCTTCCTCGACTTGTCCCTCTCCTTCCCTCCCCGCCTCGGCCTCTCCCTCTCCTGCTCCCTCCATCCGCGCCTCGGCCTGTCCCTCTGCCTCACCTTCCTCAGCCTGTCGTTCTCCTTCCCTCGGCCTGTCCCTCTCGCTGTCTCCTTGCCTCGGCCTGTCCCTCTCGCTGTCTCCCCGCCTCGGCCTGTCCCTCTCCCTCTCCCTCACCCTCACTTCCCGCCTCGGCCTGTCCCTCTCCCTCTCCCTCCCTCCCTCCCCGCCTCGGCCTGTCCCTCTCCTCCCTCCCTTGGACCTTCCCTCTCCATCCCTCCCTCGACTTGTCCCTCTCCCTCCCTCCCAGCCTCGGCCTGTCCCTCTCCCTCACCCTCACCGTTCCCGCCTCGGCTTGTACCTCTCCCTCACCTTCCTCGACCTGTCCCTCTCCTTCCATACCTGCCTCGGTTTGTCCCTCTCCCTCGGCTTCTCACTCTCCCTCTCTCTCCTTCCCTCGGCCTCTCACTCTCCCTCCCTCCCTCGGCCTCTCACTCTCCCTCCCTCCCTCGGCCTCTCACCCTCCCTCCCTCCCTCCCTCCCTCCCTCCCTCCCTCGGCCTCTCACCCTCCCTCCGTCCCTCCCTCGGCCTCTCTCCCTCCCTCGGCCTCTCACCCACCCTCCCTCCCTCGGCCTCTCACCCTCCCTCCCTCCCTCCCTCCCTCCCTCGGCCTCTCACCCTCTCTCCCTCCCTCGGCCTCTCACCCTCCTCCCTCCCTCTCGCTCTCACCCTCCCTCCCTCGCTCCCGCGGCCTCTCTCCCTCCCTCCCTCGGCCTCTCACCCTCCCTCGGCCTCGGAATGTCCCCCTCCCTCTATCCGTGCCTCGGCCTGTCCCCCTCCCTCTATCCGTGCCTCGGCATGTCCCCCTCCCTCTATCCGCGCCTCGGCCTGTCCCTCTCCCTCTGCATCCCTCTCGGCCTCAACCTGTCACTCTCCCTCCCCCTCCCTTCGCGCCTCGCCCTCTTCCTCCGTCCCCGCCTCGGCCTGCCCCTCCCCCTCTTCCTCCCTCCCCGCCTCGGCCTGTCCCTGTCCCTGTCCCTCTCCTTGGCCTGCCCCTCTCCCTCTCCCTCCCCCTCCCTCCCCCTCCGTGCCTCGGCCTGTCCCTCTCCCTCACCCTCCCTCCTCGGCCTTTTCCTCTCCCTCACCCTCCCTCCTCGGCCTTTCCCTCTCCCTCACCTGCCTTCCTCGTCTCGGCCTGTCCCTCCCCGTCTCGGCCTGCCCATATCCCTCCCTCCCCACTATGGCCTGTCCCTCTCCCTCTCCCGCCCTCCCTCGGCCTGTCCCCCTCCCTTTCCCTCCCTCCGCGTCTCTACTTGTCCCTCTCACTCCCTCCCCGCCTCGGCCTGTCCCTCTCCCTCGCCCTCACTCTCTTGGCCTGTCCCTCTCCCTCTGCCTGTCCCTCTCCCTCTCCCGCCCTCCCTCGGCCTGTCCCTCTCCCTCCCTCCGCGCCTTGACTTGTCCCTCTCCATCTCCCTCACTCCACGCCTCGGCCTCTCCCTCTCCCTCAGCCTCCCTCCCCACCTTGGCCTGTCCCTCTCCCTCGATCTGTCCCTCTCCCTCCCCGCCTCAACTTGTCCCTCTCCCTCCCTCCCTCCCCGCCTCAACTTGTCCCTCTCCCTCCCTCCATCCCAGCCTCAGCCTGTCCCTCTACCTCCCTCACCACCTCGGCCTGTCCCTCTCCATCTCCTTCCCTCGGCCACTCCCTCGCCCACACCCTCGCTTCCCCCCCCCTTGGCCTGTCCCTCTGCCTCCCTCCTTCGGCCTCTCCTTTTTCTCCCTGCACGCCTCGGCCTGTCCCTCACCCTCCCTCCCAGCCTCGCCCTGTCCCTCCCTCCCTGCCTCGGCCTGTCCCTCTCCCTCCCTCCCTCCCGGCCGCACCATATCCCTGTCCCTCCGCGATCCAGCCTGTCCGAGGCAGGGACAGAGGGAGAGGGTCAGGCCAAGGGAGGCAGAGGGAGAGGGAGAGGGACAGGCCAAAGCACGGAGGGAGGGAGAGGGACAGGCCGAGGCGGGGAGCGAGGGACAGGCCGAGGCGGGGAGCGAGGGACAGGGACAGACGGGGAGCGAGGGAGAGGGACAGGGACAGGCAGGGAGGGATGGAGAGGGAGAGGGACAGGCCGAGGCGCGGATAGAGGGTGAGGGACATTCCTGTCCCTCTGCCTCACCCTCTCCCGACATCTGCGCCACGGCCTGTCCCCTCTCCCTCTTCCTCCCAGCCTCGGCCTGTCCCTCTCCATCTGCCTCCTCCGTGCCTCAACCTGTCTCTCTCCCTTTCCCTCGATCCCCGCCTTGGCCTGTCCCTGTCCCTCTCCTTGGCCTGCTCCTCTCCCTTCCTCCGTGCCTCGGCCTGTCCCTCTCCCTCGGTCCCCGCCTCGGCCTGTCCCTCTCCCTCCCTCCCTCCCCACCTCAGCCTGACCCTTTCCCTCTCCCACCCTCCCCGCCTTGGCCTGTCCCTCTCCCTCACCCTCCCTCCCGCCTGGGCCTGGGCCTGGGCCTGGGCCTGTCCCTCTCCTCACCCTCCCTCCTCGCCTCGGCCTCTCCCTCTCCCTCACTCCCCGCCTCGGCCTGTCCCTCTCCCTCTCCTCCTCGGCCTCTCCATCTCCCTCCTTGGCCTGTCCCTCTCCCTCACCCACCTTCCCTGACTCGGCCTGTCCCTCTCCTCACCCACCCTCCATGCCTCAGCCTGTCCCATCCCTCCTTTCCTGCCTTGGCCTGTCCCTCTCCCTCCCCATCTCGGCCTGTCCCTCTCCCTCTCCCGCCCTCCCTCGGCCTGTCCCTCTCCCCCTCGCTCCCGCCGCGCCTAGATCTGTCCCTCGCCCTCTCCCTCTCCCCGGCTCCCTGACTCGGTCTGTCCCTCTCCCTCACCCTCCCCACTTCGGCCTATTCATCTCCCTCACCCTCTCCGCCTCAGCGTGTCCCTCTCACCCTCCCTACCCGCCTCGATGTGTCCCTCTCTCTCCCTCCCAGCCTCGGCCTGTCCCTCTCCCTTCCCGCCTCAGCCTGTCCCTCTCCCTCTCCCGCCCACCCTCGGCCTGTCCCTCGCCCTGTCCCTCGCCCTCTCCCGCCCACCCTCCGCGTCTCGACTTGTCCCTCTCCGTCCCTCCCAGCCTCGGCCTCTCCCTCTCGCTCCGCGCCTCGGCCTGTCTCTTCCCTCTGTCTCGATCTGTCCTTCTCCCTCTCCCTCCCCGCCTCGACTTGTCACTCTCTCGCCCTCCTAGCCTCAGCTGTCCCTCTCCCTCCCTCCCCACCTCGACCTGTCCCTCTGCCTCACCCTCTCCCGACATCCGCGCCTCGGCCTGTCCCTCTGCCTCTTCCTCCCAGCCTCGGCCTGTCCCTCTCCCCCTCGCTCCTGCCGCGCCTCAATCTGTCCCTCGCCCCGGCTCCCTGCCTCAGCCTGTCCCTCACCCTCTCCCTCCCGCCCCACCTCGGCCTGTCCCTCTCCCTCATCCTCTCCCTCCCTGCCTCGGCCTGTCCCTCTCACCCTCCCTCCCCGCCTCGGCCTGTCCTTCTCCCTCTCCCTCCCACACCGCCTCGGCCTGGGCCTGTCCCTCTCCCTCCCTCCCCGCCTCGGCCTGGGCCTGTCCCTCTCCCTCCCTCCCCGCCTTGGACTGTCCCTCTCCCTCATCCTCCGCCTGTCCCTCTCCTCCCTCCCTCAGACCTTCCCTCTCCCTCTCCCGCCCTCCCTCGACTTGTCCTTCTCCCTCCCAGCCTTGGCCTGTCCCTCTCCCTCACCTTCCCTGCGTCGGCCTGCATCTCTCCCTCACCTTCCCCGTCTCGACCTGTCCCTCTCCTTCCCTCCCCGCCTCGGTCTATCCCTCTGCCTCTTCCTCCCCGCCTCCACCTGTCCCTCTCCCTTCCTCCCTGCCTCGGCCTGTATCTCTCCCTCACTTTCCCCGTCTCGGCCTGTATATCTCGCTCACCTTCCTCGGGCTGTCGTTTTCCCTCCCTCCCAGCCTCGGCCTGTCCCTCTCCCTCTCCCTCCCTCCCCGCCTCGACCTGCATCTGTCATTCTCCCTCTCCTTCCCTCCCTGCCTCGGCCTGTCCCTCTCCCTCTCCTTCCCTCCCCGCCTCAGCCTGTCCCTCTCCCTCTCCCTCTCCCGGCCTGTCCCTCTCCCTTCCCCTTCCCATCTCGGCCTGTCCATATCCCTCCCTCCCGCCACGGCCTGTCCCTGTCCCTCTCCCTCCGTCCCTCGGTCTGTCCCTCTATCTCTTCCTCCCTCCCCACCTTGGCCTGTCCCTCTCCCTCTGCCACGATCTGTCCCTCTCCCTCTCCCTCTCCTCCGCCTCTCCATCTCCCTCCCTTGGCCTGTACCACTCCCTCTTCCTCCTCCTCCTCTCCCGCCTCAGCCTGTCCCTCTCCCTCACCCTCTCCCTCCCTTGGCCTGTCTCTCTCCCTCACCGTCCGCCTGTCCGTCTCCTTCTCTCGGACCTTCCCTCTCCTTCTCCTTCTCCCTCTCCCGCCCTCCCTCTGCCTGTCCCTCTCCCTTTCCCTCCCTCCTCGCCTCTACTTGTCCCTCTCCCTCCCTCCCCGCCTCGGCCTGTCCCTCTCCCTCACTCCCTCAGCTTGTCCCTCTCCCTCCCTCCCCACCTTGGCCTGTCCCTCTCCCTCTCTCGCCCACACCCTCGCTTCCCGCCTCGGCCTGTCCCTCACATGCTCCCTCCCTCCCTGCCTCGGCCTCTCCCCGCGCCTCGGCCTGTCCCTCTCCCGCACCCTCCCTCCCTTGGCCTGTCCCTCTCCCTCTCCCTCCCTCCCTCCCAGCCTCAGCTGCTCCCTCGCCCTCACCCTCGCTTCCCACCTCAGCCTGTCCCTCACACTCCCTCCCTCCCAGCCTTGGCCTGTCCCTCTCCCTCACCTTCCCCGCGTCGGCCTGCATCTCTCCCTCACCTTCCCCATCTCGACCTGTCCCTCTCCTTCCCTCCCGGCCTCGGTCTATCCCTCTGCCTCTTCCTCACCGCCTCGGCCTGTCCCTCTCCCTTTCCCTCCCTCCGCGCCTCTACTTGTCCCTCTCCCTCCCTCCCTCCCGGCCGCACCATATCCCTGTCCCTCCGCGATCCAGCCTGTCCAACTCCCTCTCCCTTCTTCGTGCCTCGGCTGCTCCCTCACCCTCTCCCTCCCTCCCCACCACAGCCTGTCCCTCTCCCTTATCACCTTCTCCCTCCCAGCCTCGGCCTGTCCCTCTCCCTTCCCGCCTCAGCCTGTCCCTCTCCCTCTCCCGCCCAGTCCCTCGCCCTCTCCCGCCCACCCTCGGCGTCTCGACTTGTCCCTCCCAGCCTCGGCCTCTCCCTCTCCCTCCCCGCCTCGACTTGTCACTCTCTCGCCCTCCTAGCCTCAGCCTGTCCCTCTCCCTCCCTCCCCGCCTCAACTTGTCCCTCTGCCTCACCCACTCCTGACATCCGCGCCTCGGCCTGTCCCTCTGCCTCTTCCTCCCAGCCTCGGCCTGTCCCTCTCCCCCTCGCTCCTGCCGCGCCTCAATCTGTCCCTTGCCCCGGCTCCCTGCCTCAGCCTGTCCCTCACCCTCTCCCTCCTGTCCCACCTCGGCCTGTCCCTCTCCCTCACCGTCCCTGCCTCGGCCTATCCATCTCCCTCATCCTCTCCCTCCCCGCCTCGGCCTTGCCCTCTCACCTCCCTCCCCGCCTCGGCCTGTCCTTCTCCCTCTCCCTCCCTCCCCGCCTCGGCCTGGGCCTGTCCCTCTCCCTCCCTCCCCGCCTCGGCCTGGGCCTGTCCCTCTCCCTCCCTCCCCGCTTCAGCCTGTCCCTCTCCCTCATCCTCCGCCTGTCCCTCTCCTTCTCCCTCCCTCTGACCTTCCCTCTCCCTCTCCCGCCCTCCCTCGACTTGTCCCTCTCCCTCCCTCCCAGCCTCGGCCTGTCCCTCTCCCTCACCTTCCCCGCGTCGGCCTGCATCTCTCCCTCACCTTCCCCATCTCGACCTGTCCCTCTCCTTCCCTCCCCGCCTCGGTCTATCCCTCTGCCTCTTCCTCACCGCCTCGGCCTGTCCCTCTCCCTTTCCCTCCCTCCGCGCCTCTACTTGTCCCTCTCACTCCCTCCCGGCCTCCACCTGTCCCTCTTCCACTCCCTCGGCCTGTCCTTCTCCCTCACCCTCCCCATCTCGGCCTGTCCCTCTCCCTCCCTCCCCACCACGGCCTGTCCCTCTCCTTTACCTTCCCCGTCTTGGCCTGTATCTCTCCCTCACCTTCCTTGGCCTGTCGTTCTCCCTCCCTCCCCGCCTCAGCCTGTCCCTCTCACTCTCCCTCTCCCTCCCTCCCCGCCTCGGCCTGGGCCTGTCCCTCTCCTCTGCCTCCCTCCCCGCCTCGGCCCGAGCCTCTCCCTCTCCCGCCCTCCCTCCCCACCTCGGCCTGGGCCTGTCCCTCTGCCTCCCTCCCCACCTCGGCCTGGGCCTGTCCCTCTCCCTCCCTCCCCATCTCGGCCTGTCTATATCCCTCCCTCCCCACTATGGCCTGTCCCTCTCCCTCTCCCGCCCTCCCTTGACCTGTCCCCCTCCCTTTCCCTCCCACCGCGCCTCTCCCTCACCCTCTCCCTCCCCGCCTCGGCCGGTCCCTCTCCCTCACCCTCTCTCTCCCTATCTCTGCTGTCCCTCAACTTCCCCGTCTCAGCCTGTATCTCTCCCTCACCTTCCCTCGGCCTGTCGTTCTCCCTCCCTCCCCGCCTCGGCCTGTCCCCCTCCCTCACCCTCACTCCCCGCCTTGGCCTGTCCCTCTCCCTCTCCCTCTCCCTCCTCCCCCACCTCAGCCTGTACCTCTCCCTCTCCCTCCCTACCCGCCTGTCCCTCTCCGTCTACCTCCCACCCTGCCTCGGCTTGTCCCTCTCCCTCTCCCTCCCCGCCTCGGCCTGTCCCTCTCCCTCTCCCTCTCCTGCCGTCCCTCGGCCTGTCCCTCTCCCTCTCCCTCCCTCCCCGCCTCGGCCTGTCCCTCTCCCTCTCCCTCCCTCCCCGCCTCGGCCTGTCCCTCTCCCTCTCCCTCAGTCCACGCCTCGGCCTCTCCCTCTGCGCCTTGGTCTGTCCCTCTCCCTCTTCCTCCCTTCCCACCTTGGCCTGTCCCTCTCCCTCCCCGCCTCGGCCTGTCCCTCTCCCTCTCCCTCTCCCTCTCCTGCCGTCCCTCGGCTGTCCCTCTCCCTCCCCCTCACTCCACGCCTCGGCCTCTCCATCTCCCTCCCTCGGCCTGTCCCTCTACCTCTCCCTCCCCGCCTCGGCCTGGGCCTGGGCCGTCCCTCTCCCTTCCTCCCCGCCTTGGACTGTCCCTCTCCCTCACCCTCCGCCTGTCCGTCTCCTTCTCCCTCCCTCGGACCTTCCCTCTCCCTCTCCCGCCCTCCCTCGACTTGTCCCTCTCCCTCCCTCCCAGTCTCGGCCTGTCCCTCTCCTTCCCTCCCCACCTCGGCCTGTCCCTCTCCCTCTCCCTCCCTCCCTCGGCTTCTCACTCTCCCTCTCTCTCCTTCCCTCGGCCTCTCTCTCTCTCTCCTTCCCTCGGCCTCTCACTCTTCCTCCCTCCCTCGGCCTCTCACTCTTCCTCCCTCCCCGTCTCGGCCTGTCCCTCTCCCTTCCACCCCGCCTTGGCCTGTATCTCTCCCTCACCTTCCCCGCCTCGGCCTGTCCCTCTCCTTCTCCCTCCCTCAGACTTTCCCTCTCCCTCCCTCGACTTGTCCCTCTCCCTCTCCCTCCCTGCCTCGTCCTGTCCCTCTGCCTCACCCTCTCCCGACATCCGCGCCACGGCCTGTCCCTCTCCCTCTTCCCCCCCCCCTCGGCCTGTCCCTCTCCCTCCCTCCCGGCCGCACCATATTCCTGGCCCTCCGCGATCCAGCCTGTCCACCTCCCTCTCCCTTCTTCCCTGCCTCGGCTGCTCCCTCACCCTCTCCCTCCCTCCCCACCACAGCCTGTCCCTCTCCCTCCCCCCCTCCCTCCACGCCTCAGCCTGTCCCTCTCCCTCCCGCCTCGCCTCGGCCTGTCCATCACACTCTCCCGCCCTCCACGCCTCGATCTATTCCTCACCCACTACATCCGTCTGCGTCTCGGCATGTCCCTCTCCCTCGCTCCCCACCACAGCCTGTCCCTCTCCCTCATCACCTTCTCCCTCCCCGCTTCGGCCTGTTCCTCTACCCCTCCCTCCCTCCACGCCTCAGCCTCTCCTCCTCCCTCCTTCCACGCCTCGGCCTGTCCCTCTTCCTCTCCCTCCCTCCCTCGGCTTCTCACTCTCCCTCTCTCTCCTTCCCTCGGCCTCTCCCTCCTCCTCCCTCCCCGCCTCGGCATGTCCCTCTCCCTCCTTCTCTGCCTCGGACTGTCCCTCTCCCTCCTTCTCTGCCTCGGGATGTCCCTCTCCCTCTCCCTCCCTCCCCGCCTCGGCCTCTCCCTCTCCTGCTCCCTCCATCCGCGCCTCGGCCTGTCCCCCTGCCTCACCTTCCTCAGCCTGTCGTTCTCCTTCCCTCCTTGCCTCGGCCTGTCCCCTCTCGCTGTCTCCCCGCCTCGGCCTGTCCCTCTCCCTCTCCCTCCCTCCCTCGGCCGGTCCCTCTCCCTCACCCTCACTTCCCGCCTCGGCCTGTCCCTCTCCCTCTCCCTCCCTCCCCACCTCGGCCTGTCCCTCTCCCTCACCTTCCTCGACTTGTCCCTCTCCTTCCCTCCCCGCCTCAGCCTGTCCCGCTCCCTCTCCCTCCCTCGGCCTCGGAATGTCCCTCTCCCTCTATCCGCGCCTCGGCCTCTCCCTCTTCCTCCATTCACGCCTCAGCCTGTCCCGCTCCCTCTCCCTCCCTCCCTCGGCCTCGGAATGTCCCTCTCCCTCTATCCGCGCCTCGGCCTCTCCCTCTTCCTCCATTCACGCCTCAGCCTGTCCCGCTCCCTCTCCCTCCCTCGGCCTCGGAATGTCCCTCTCCCTATATCCGCGCCTCGGCCTCTCCCTCTTCCTCCATTCACGCCTCGGCCTGTCCCTCTCCCACTCCCTCCCTCCGCGCCTCGGCCTTCCCTCTCCCACTTCCTCCCCGCCTCGGTCTGTCCCTCTCCCTTCCACCCCGCCTCGGCCTGTATCTCTCCCTCACCTTCCCCGCCTCGGCCTGTCCCTCTCCTTCTCCCTCCCTCCCTCGGACCTTCCCTCTCCCTCCCTCCCTCGACTTGTCCCTCTCCCTCCCTCCCAGCCTCGGCCTGTCCCTCTCCCTCACCCTCACCGTTCCCGCCTCGGCTTATACCTCTCCCTCACCTTCCCTCGACCTGTCCCTCTCCTTCCCTACCCGCCTCGGTTTATCCCTCTCCCTCGGCTTCTCACTCTCCCTCTCTCTCCTTCCCTTGGCCTCTCACTCTCCCTCCCTCCCTCGGCCTTGGAATGTCCCTCACCCTCTATCCACGCCTCGGCTGGTCCCACTCCCTCTATCCGCGCCTCGGCCTGTCCCTCTCCCTCTCCATCCCTCCCCGCCTGTCCCTGTCCCTCTCCCTCGCTCCCCGCCTGTCCCTGTCCCTCGCTCCCCGCCTCGGCCTGTCCCTCTCCCTCTCCCTCACTCCCCCGCCTCGGCCTGTCCCTCTCCCTCTGCCTCCCTTGGCCTGACCCTCTCCCTCTCCCTCCGTCCCTGCCTCGGCCTGTCCCTCTCCCGCCCTCCCTCGGCCTGTCCCTCTCCCTTTCACTCCCTCCATGTCTCAACTTGTCCCTCTCCGTCCCTCCCAGCCTCGGCCTCTCCCTTTGGCTCCGCGCCTCGGCCTGTCCCGCTCCCTCACCCTCACTCCCTCAGCCTCCCTCCCCACCTTGGCCTGTCCCTCTCCCTCTGCCTCGATCTGTCCCTCTCCCTCCCCGCCTCGACTTGTCACTCTCTCTCCCTCCCAGCCTCAGCCTGTCCCTCTCCCTGCCTCCCTCCCCGCCTCTTCCTGTCCCTCTGCCTCACCCTCTCCCGACATCTGCGCCACGGCCTGTCCCTCTCCCTCTTCCTCCCAGCCTCGGCCTGTCCCTCTCCATCTGCCTCCTCCGTGCCTCAACCTGTCTCTCTCCCTTTCCCTCTCCCTTGCTCCCCGCCTCGGCCTGTCCCTGTCCCTCTCCTTGGCCTGCTCCTCTCCCTTCCTCCATGCCTCGGCCTGTCCCTCTCCCTCGGTCCCCCGCCTCGGCCTGTCCCTCTCCCTCCCTCCCTCCCCACCTCAGCCTGACCCTTTCCCTCTCCCACCCTCCCCGCCTTGGCCTGTCCCTCTCCCTCCCTCCCCGCCTGCGCCTGGGCCTGGGCCTGTCCCTCTCCCTCACCCTCCCTCCCCGCCTGGGGCCTGGGCCTGGGCCTGGGCCTGGGCCTGGGCCTGGGCCTGGGCCTGGGCCTGGGCCTGTCCCCTCTCCATCACCCTCACCCTCACCCTCACCCTCACCCTCCCTCCTCGCCTCGGCCTGTCCCTCTCCCTCCCCCTCTCCCTCACTCCCCGCCTCGGCCAGTCCCTCTCCCTCTCCTCCTCGGCCTCTCCATCTCCCTCCCTCGGCCTGTCCCTCTCCCTCACCCACCCTCCCTGACTCGGCCTGTCCCATCCCTCCTTTCCTGCCTTGGCCTGTCCCTCTCCCTCCCCATCTCGGCCTGTCCCTCTCCCTCTCCCGCCCTCCCTTGCTGGCCTGTCCCTCTCCCCCCTCGCTCCCGCCGCGCCTAGATCTGTCCCTCGCCCTCTCCCTCTCCCCGGCTCGGTCTGTCCCTCTCCCTCACCCTCCCCACTTCGGCCTATTCATCTCCCTCACCCTCTCCCTCCCCGCCTCAGCGTGTCCCTCTCACCCACCCTACCCGCCTCGGCCTGTCCCTCTCTCTCCCTCCGCGCCTCGGCCTGTCCCTCTCCCTCGCCGTCACTCACTTGGCCTGTCCCTCTCCCTCTGCCTCGATCTGTCCCTCTCCCTCCCTCCCAGCCTCGGCCTGTCCCTCTCCCTCCCTCCCAGCCTCGGCCTGTCCCTCTCCCTTCCCGCCTCAGCCTGTCCCTCTCCCTCTCCCGCCCACCCTCGGCCTGTCCCTCGCCCTCTCCCGCCCACCCTCCGCGTCTCGACTTGTCCCTCTCCGTCCCTCCCAGCCTCGGCCTCTCCCTCTCGTTCCGCGCCTCGGCCTGTCTCTCTCCCTCTGTCTCGATCTGTCCTTCTCCCTCTCCCTCCCCGCCTCGACTTGTCACTCTCTCGCCCTCCTAGCCTCAGCTGTCCCTCTCCCTCCCACCCCGCCTCGACCTGTCCCTCTGCCTCACCCTCTCCCGACATCCGCGCCTCGACCTGTCCCTCTGCCTCACCCTCTCCCGACATCCGCGCCTCGGCCTGTCCCTCTCCCCCTCGCTCCTGCCGCGCCTCAATCTGTCCCTCGCCCCGGCTCCCTGCCTCAGCCTGTCCCTCACCCTCTCCCTCCCGTCCCACCTCGGCCTGTCCCTCTCCCTCACCGTCCCCGCCTCGGCCTATCCATCTCCCTCATCCTCGCCCTCCCCGGCTCGGCCTGTCCCTCTCACCCTCCCTCCCCGCCTCGGCCTGTCCTTCTCCCTCTCCCTCCCTCCCCGCCTCGGCCTGGGCCTGTCCCTCTCCCTCCCTCCCCGCCTCGGCCTGGGCCTGTCCCTCTCCCTCCCTCCCCGCCTTGGACTGTCCCTCTCTCTCATCCTCCGCCTGTCCCTCTCCTTCTCCCTCCCTCGGACCTTCCCTCTCCCTCTCCCGCCCTCCCTCGACTTGTCCTTCTCCCTCCCTCCCAGCCTCAGCCTGTCCCTCTCCCTCACCTTCCACGACCTGTCCCTCTCCTTCCCTCCCTGCCTCGGTCTATCCCTCTGCCTCTTCCTCCCCGCCTCGGCCTGTCCCTCTCCCTTACTCCCCGCCTCCACCTGTGCCTCTCCCTTCCACCCCGCCTCGGCCTGTATCTCTCTCTCTCACCTTCCACGGCCTGTCGTTCTCCCTCCCTCCCTGCCTCGGCCTGTCCCTCACCCTCTCCCTCCCTCCCCGCCTCGACCTGCATCTGTCATTCTCCCTCTCCTTCCCTCCCCGCCTCAGCCTGTCCCTCTCCCTCTCCCTCTCCCGGCCTGTCCCTCTCCCTTCCCCTTCCTATCTCGGCCTGTCCATATCCCTCCCTCCCGCCACGGCCTGTCCCTGTCCCTCTCCCTCCGTCCCTCGGTCTGTCCCTCTATCTCTTCCTCCCTCCCCACCTTGGCCTGTCCCTCTCCCTCTGCCACGATCTGTCCCTCTCCCTCTCCCTCTCCTCGGCCTCTCCATCTCCCTCTTCCTCCTCCTCTCCCGCCTCAGCCTGTCCCTCTCCCTCACCGTCCGCCTGTCCGTCTCCTTCTCTCGGACCTTCCCTCTCCTTCTCCTTCTCCCTCTCCCCGCCCTCCCTCTGCCTGTCCCTCTCCCTTTCCCTCCCTCCTCGCCTCTACTTGTCCCTCTCCCTCCCTCCCCGCCTCGGCCTGTCCCTCTCCCTCACTCCCTCAGCTTGTCCCTCTCCCTCCCTCCCCACCTTGGCCTGTCCCTCTCCCTCTCTCGCCCACACCCTCGCTTCCCGCCTCGGCCTGTCCCTCACACGCTCCCTCCCTCCCTGCCTCGGCCTCTCCCTCTCTCCGCGCCTCGGCCTGTCCCTCTCCCGCACCCTCCCTCCCTTGGCCTGTCCCTCTCCCCCTGCCTCAGCCTGTCCCTCTCCCTCTCCCTCCCTCCCAGCCTCAGCTGCTCCCTCGCCCTCACCCTCGCTTCCCGCCTCAGCCTGTCCCTCACACTCTCTTCCTCCCCGCCTTGGCCTGTCCCTCTCCCTCCTTCCCCGCTTCGGCCAATCCCTCTCCCTCTCCCTCCGTCCATGCCGCAGCCTTTCCCTCTCCCTCCCTCCGCGCCTCGGCCTGTCCCTCGCCCTCTCCCTCCCTCTACGCCTCGGCTCTCCCGCTCCCTCTCCATCCCTTCCCGCCTTGGCCTAGCCCTCTCCCTTACCGCCTCGGCCTCTCCCTCCCCACCTCAGCCTGTCCCTCTCCCTCTTCCTGCCTCCCTGCCTCGACCTGTCCCTCTCCCTCACCTCCTTTCCCACCTCGGCCTGTCCCTCTCCCTCACTCCGTGCCTCGGCCTGTCCCTCTCCTTCTCCCTCCGTGCCTCGACCTGTCCCACTCCTTCGCCCTCCCTCCCTTGGCCTGTCCCCCTCCCTCTTCCTCCATCGCCGCCTCAGCCTGTCCCTCTCCCTCTCACCCAGCCTCGGCCTGTCTCTCTTGCGCCCTCCCTCCCAGCCTCGGCCTCTCCCTCCCTCTCTATCTCAGCCAGTCTCTCTCTCTCACTCTCCCTCCTTGCCTCAGCCTGTCCCTCCCCCTCTCCCTCCCTCCTTGCCTCAGCCTGTCCCTCCCCCTTTCCCTGCCTCGGCCTGTCCCTCTCCCCCTCCCTCCCGCCTCGGCCTGTCCCTCTCCCCCTCCCTCCCCGCCTCGGCCTGTCCCTCTCCCTCCCTCCCCGCCTCAGCCTGACTCTCCCCCCCCGCCTCGGCCTGTCCCTCCCCCTCTCCCCGCCTCGGCCTGACCCTCCCCCTCTCCCTCCCTCCCCGCCTCAGCCTCTCCATCTCCTACTCCCGACCTGCCGTGGCCTGTCCCTCTCCCTCCATGCCTAGGCCTGTCCCTCCCCTTCGCCCTCCTTCCCTCCCTTGGCCTGTCCCCCTCCCTCTTCCTCCCTCCCCACCTCGACTTGTCCCTCTCCCTCCCTCCTTGCCTCGGCCTGTCCCTTGCCCTCTCTCCCCGACTCGGCCTCTCCCCTTCCCTCCCTCCAACCCCCAGCCTGTTCCTCTCCCTCACCCACCCACCCCACCTCGGCCTGTCCCTCCCCCTCTCCATGCCTCGGACTGTCCCTCTCCCTCTCCCTCACTCCCTCCCGGACTTGGCCTCTCCCTTTCCCTCCCTCCACCCCCTGGCCTGTCCCTCTCCCTCTCCCTCACTCCCCGCCTCGGCATGTCGCTCTCCATCTCTCTCTCCCTCCCTCCCCGGCGCGGCACGTCCCTCCCTGCCTCAGCCTGTCCCTCTCCCTCTACCTCCCAGCCTCACCCTGTCCGTCTCCCTCCCCCCTGCGCCTCGGCCTCTCCCTCGCTTCCCGCCTCACCCTGTCCGTCTCCCTCCCCCTCCCTCCTGCGCCTCGGCCTCTCCCTCGCTTCCCGCCTCGGCCTATCCCTCACTCTCCCTCCCTCCTGCGCCTCGGCCTATCCCTTGCTTCCCGCCTCGGCCTATCCCTCACTCTCCCCTCCCTCCTGCGCCTCGACCTGTCCCTCTCCCTCCCTCCTGCGCCTCGGCCTCTCCCTCGCTTCCCGCCTCGGCCTATCCCTCACTCTCCCTCCCTCCTGCGCCTCGGCCTCTCCCTCGCTTCCCGCCTCGGCCTATCCCTCACTCTCCCTCCCTCCTGCGCCTCGACCTGTCCCTCTCCCTCCCTCCCCGCCTCGACCTGTCCCTCTCCCTCCCTCCTGCGCCTCGGCCTCTCCCTCACTTCCCGCCTCGGCCTATCCCTCACTCTCCCTCCCTCCTGCGCCTCGACCTGTCCCTCTCCCTTCCTCCCCGCCTCGACCTGACCCTCTCCCTCGCTTCCCGCCTTGGCCTATCCCTCACTCTCCCTCCCTCCTGAGCCTCGGCCTCTCCTTCGCTTCCCGCCACGGCCTATCCCTCACTCTCCCTCCCTCCTGCGCCTCGACCTGTCCCTCTCCCTCCCTCCCCGCCTCGACCTGTCCCTCTCCCTCCCTCCTGCGCCTCGGCCTCTCCCTCACTTCCCGCCTCGGCCTATCCCTCACTCTCCCTCCCTCCTGCGCCTCGACCTGTCCCTCTCCCTTCCTCCCCGCCTCGACCTGACCCTCTCCCTCGCTCCCTCCTGCGCCTCGACCTGTCCCTCTCCCTCGCTCCCCGCCTCGACCTGTCCCTCTCCCTGCCTCGGCCTCTCCCTCGCTCCCCGCCTCGGCCTCTCCCTCGCTCTCCCTCACTTCCCCGCCTCGGCCTATCCCTCACTCTCCCTCCCTCCTGCGCCTCGACCTGTCCCTCTCCCTTCCTCCCCGCCTCGACCTGACCCTCTCCCTCGCTCCCTCCTGCGCCTCGACCTGTCCCTCTCCCTCGCTCCCCGCCTCGACCTGTCCCTCTCCCTGCCTCGGCCTCTCCCTCGCTCCCCGCCTCGGCCTCTCCCTCGCTCCCCCGCCTCGGCCTATCCCTCACTCTCCCTCCCTCCTGCGCCTCGGCGTATCCCTCACTCTCCCTCCCTCCTGCGCCTCGGCCTGTCCCTCACTCTCCCTCCCTCCTGCGCCTCGG
The DNA here is from genome assembly GCF_047496795.1 of Chiloscyllium punctatum. Classification (NCBI taxonomy): domain Eukaryota; kingdom Metazoa; phylum Chordata; class Chondrichthyes; order Orectolobiformes; family Hemiscylliidae; genus Chiloscyllium; species Chiloscyllium punctatum. The sequence goes on along the minus strand of NC_092768.1, from coordinate 52,292,177 downwards.
CCTGTCCCTCTGCCTCCCTCCTCGCCTCGGCCTGTCCCTCTCCCTCCCTCCCTCCTCGCCTCGGCCTGTCCCTCTCCCTCCCTCCCCGCCTCGGCGTATCCCTCACTCTCCCTCCCTCCTGCGCCTTGACCTATCCCTCACTCTCCCTCCCTCCTGCGCCTCGGCCAATCCCTCACTCTCCCTCCCTCCTGCGCCTCAGCCTGTCCCTCTCCCTCCCTCCCCGCCTCAGCCTATCCCTCACTCTCCCTCGCTCCCCGCCTCGGCCTCTCTCTCGCTCCCCGCCTCGGCCTCTCCCTCGCTCCCTGCCTCGGCCTCTCCCTCGCTCCTGCGACTCGGCCTATCCCTCACTCTCCCTCCCTCCTGCGCCTCGGCCTGTCCCTCACTCTCCCTCCCTCCTGCGCCTCGGCCTGTCCCTCTCCCTCCCTCCTGCGCCTCGGCCTGTCCCTCTCCCTCGCTCCCCGCCTCGGCCTCTCCCTCGCTCCCCGCCTCGGCCTCTCCCTCGCTCTCCCTCCCTCCTGCGCCTCGGCCTCTCCCTCACTCTCCCTCCCTCCTGCGCCTCGGCCTGTCCCTCTCCCTCCCTCCCCGCCTCGACCTGTCCCTCTCCCTCACCCTCCCTACATGCCTCGGTCTATCCCTCTCCCTCCCCACCTCGACCTGTCCCTCTCCCTCACCCTCCCTACATGCCTCGGTCTATCCCTCTCCCTCCCCACCTCGACCAGTCCCTCTCCCTCACCCTCTCCCTCCCTGGCCTCTCCATCACGCTCCCTGCCTCGGCCTGTATCTCTCCCTCTCTCACCACCTCGATCTGTCCCTCTCCCTCCCTCCCCACCTCGGCCTGTCCCTCTCCCTATCCCTCCCTCAACGCCTCGATCTGTCCATCTCCATCCCTCCCCTTGGCCTGCCCATCTCCCTCACTTCCATCCTCGGCCTGTCCCTCACCCTCCCACTCCCTCCCCGCCTCGGCCTGTCCCTCTCCCTCCCTCCCAGCCGCGGCATGTCCCCCTCCCTCCCCGCCATGTCCCTTACACTCTCCCTCCCTTCCCGTCTCGGCATGTCCATTCCCTTCTCCCTCCCTCCCTCCGGCCTCGGCCTCCCCCTCACTCCCCATCAAAGCTTGTCCCTCTTCCACCTCCCTCTCTGTCCTTCTCCCCTGTCACTCTATCTCCCTCTCTCGTCCCCTTCTCTCTCTCCGCCGTCTCTCTCCCCCCTACCACCACCTCTCTCTCTCTCTCTCTCTCTCTCTCTCTCCCCCACCATCTGTCTCTCTCTCCCCCCCCATCTCTCTCTCTCTCTCCCCCCCCTCATCTCTCTCTCTCTCTCTCCCCCTCATCTCTCTCTCTCTCTCTCCCCCTCATCTCTCTCTCTCTCTCTCTCTCTCCCCCCCTCATCTCTCTCTCTCTCTCTCTCCCCCCCTCATCTCTCTCTCTCTCCCCCCCTCATCTCTCTCTCTCTCTCTCTCTCCCCCCCCTCATCTCTCTCTCTCTCTCTCCCCCCCCTCATCTCTCTCTCTCTCTCTCTCTCCCTCCCCCCCATCTCTCTCTCTCTCTCTCCCCCCATCTCTCTCTCTCTCCCCCCCCATCTCTCTCTCTCCCCCCCCCCCTCATCTCTCTCTCTCTCTCTCCCCCTCATCTCTCTCTCTCTCTCTCTCTCCCCCCCATCTCTCTCTCTCTCTCTCTCCCCCCATCTCTCTCTCTCTCTCTCTCTCTCTCTCTCTCTCCCCCCCCATCTCTCTCTCTCTCTCACTCTCCCTCTCCCCCCCCCCATCTATCTCTCTCTCTCTCTCTCTCTCCCCCTCTCTCCCCCCCATCTCTCTCTCTCTCTCTCTCTCTCTCTCTCTCTCCCCCCCCATCTCTCTCTCTCTCTCTCTCTCCCCCCCCCCATCTCTCTCTCTCTCTCTCCCCCCCATCTCTCTCTCTCTCTCTCTCCCCCCCCCATCTCTCTCTCTCTCTCTCCCCCCCATCTCTCTCTCTCTCTCTCTCTCCCCC
>NC_092768.1:52226155-52286155 GCF_047496795.1 Chiloscyllium punctatum | reverse complement strand
AAAAAAAACCTAAAATACACAACCCCCTGTAAATAAATGCTGAAATACAGGGTCCTTTGGAAATAAACACTAAAATACAGGGCCACCTGTAACTACATCCGAACAAACAGAGCTTCCTCGAAATAAACCCTTAAAATATAGGGCCCCCCGTAAATAAACCCAAAAACCCAGGGCCGCCTGCAAATAATCCCTAAAACACACAGCCCAGTGTATATAATCCCTAAAACACAGGGCCCTGTGTAAATAAACCCTCAAACAGAGCCCCCTGTAAATAAACCCCAAAAATGCAGAGCCCCCTGTAAATAAACCCTAAAAGAGTCCCCTGTTAAAAAAAACCCTAAAACACACAGCCCCGAGTAATTAAACACTAAAACACAGAAACACCTGTAAATAAACCCTAAAACACAGAGCACCCTATAAATAAACACTAAAATGTAGAGACCCCACTAAATAAACCCTAAAACACACAGTCCCTTACAAATAGTCCATAAAACACAAAGCCCCTTGTAAATAAACCCAAAAACGCAGAGCTCCCTGTAAATAATCCCTAAAACCCAGGTCCCCTGTAAATAAACGCTAAAATAAACAGCCCCCCATAAATAATCCCTAAAACACAAGGCCCTGTGTAAGTAAACCCTAAAACACAGAGCCGTCTCTAAATAAACCCTAAAACACACAGCCCCCTGTAAATAAACCTGAAAACACAGGGCCCTGTAAATAAATCCTAAAATACAGAGCTCATTGTAAATAAACCCAAAAACTCAAGTCCCCCTGTAAATAATCCCGAAAACACACAGCCCCCTGTAAACAATCCCTAAAACATGGAGCTCCCTGTAAATAAACCCAAAAACACGAAGCTCCCTGTAAATAAACCAGAAAACACAGGGCCCCCTGTAAATAATCCCTTAGTGAGCAAAATTAGGGCGCATGGTATTGGGGGCAAAGTACTAACTTGGATTGAAAATTGGTTGGCTGACAGGAAACAAACAGTAGTGATAAACGGCTCCATTTTGGAATGGCAGGCAGTGACCAGTAGGGTACCGCAGGGATCAGTGCTGGGACCGCAGCTTTTTACAATATATATTAATGATATAGAAGATGGTATTAGCAATAACATTAGCAAATTTGCTGATGATACTAAGCTGGGTGGCAGGGTGAAATGTGATGAGGATGTTAGGAAATTACAGAGTGACCTGGACAAGTTAGGTGAGTGGTCAGATACATGGCAGATGCAATTTAATGTGGATAAATGTATGGTTATCCACTTTGGTGGCAAGAACAGGAAGGCAGATTACTACCTAAATGGAATCAATTTAGGTAAAAGGGCAGTACAGAGAGATCTGGGTGTTCTTGTACACCAGTCAATGAAGGTAAGCATGCAGGTACAGCAGGTAATGAAGGCGGCTAATAGCATGCTGGCCTTCATAACAAGAGGGATTGAGTATAGAAGTAAAGAGGTGCTTCTGCAGCTGTACAGGGCCCTGGTGAGACCACACCTGGAGTACTGTGTGCAGTTCTGGAATCCAAATTTGAGGAAAGACATTCTGGCTATTGAGGGGGTGCAGCGTAGGTTCACGAGGTCAATTCCTGGAATGGCAGGACTACCTTACGCTGAAAGACTGGAGCGACTGGGCTTGTATACCCTTGAGTTTAGAAAACTGAGAGGGGATCTGATTGAGACATATAAGATTATTAAAGGATTGGACACTCTGGAGACAGGAAACATGTTTCCGTTGATGGGTGAGTCCCGAACCAGAGGACACAGCCTAAAAATATGAGGTAGACCATTTAGGACAGAGATGAGGAGAAACTTCTTCACCCAGAGAGTGGTGGCTGTGTGGAATGCTCTGCCCCAGAGGGCAGTGGAGGCCAAGTCTCTGGATTCATTTAAGAAAGCTTTGGATAGAGCTCTCAAGGATTGTGGAATCAAGGATTATGGAGATAAGGCAGGAATAGGATACTGATTAAGGATGATCAGCCATGATCATATTGAATAGTGGTGCAGGCTCGAAGGGCAGAATGGCCTACTCCTGCACATTTGTCTAAAACACACAAACCCCTGTAAATAATCCCTAAAACACACAGCCCCCGTCAAAAATCCCTAAAACACAGAACCTGCTGTAAATAAATCCTAAACCACAGGGCCCACAGTAAATAAACCCTAAAACACAGGGCTCCCTGTAAATAAACCCAAAAACACAAAGCCCTCTGTGAATAAATCCTAAATCACAGGGCCACCTGTAAATAAACATGAAAACACTAAGCTCCATGTAAACAAATCCAAAAATACAGGGCCCCCTGGAAATAGACCCTAAAACCCAGAGTCCTATAATAAACCCTAAAACACAGAGCCCATTGAAAAAACCCTAAAACACAGAGCTCCCTGTAAATAATCTGTAAATGCAGAGCCCCCTGTATATAATTTCTAAAACACAGAGCTCCCTGTCAATAAACCCTAAAACAAAGGGCCACCTGGAAATAATCCCTAAAACACAGGGCCCCCTGTAAATAAACCCTAAAACACACAGCCCCCTGTAAATAAACGCTAAAACCCAGGGCCCTGAAAATAAATCCTGAAACACACAGCCCCCTGTAAATAATCCCTAAATACAGAACCTCCTGTAAATAATCCCGAAAACAGAGCCCCCTGTCAATAAATCCTAAAACACAGAGCCCCCTGGAAATAATCCCTAAAATACAGGGCCCCATGGAAACAAACCAGACAACCCAGGGCCCCCCTGTAAAAAAAAACCCCTAAAACACACAACCCCCTGTACATAAACCCTGAAACACAGGGTCCTTTAGAAATGAACACGAAAATACAGGGCCCCCTGGAACTACATCCGAAAAAACAGGGCTCCCTTGAAATAAACACTTAAAACACAGGGCCCCCCACCTTAAATAAACCTGAAAACCCAGGTCCCTGTAAATCCACCTGAAAACCCAGGGCCCTGTAAATCCACCCTAAAACACACAGTCCCCTGAAAATCAACCCGAAAACGCACAGTCCCCTGAAAATAATCTCTAAAACACTGTAACTAAATGCTAAAACACAGCCCCCTGCAAATAAACCCGAAAACACACAGCGCCCTGCAAATAAACCCGAAAACACACAGCGCCCTGCAAATAAACCCGAAAACACACAGCGCCCTGCAAATAAACCCGAAAACACACAGCGCCCTGCAAATAAACCCGAAAACACACAGCGCCCTGCAAATAAACCCGAAAACACACAGCGCCCTGCAAATAAACCCGAAAACACACAGCGCCCTGCAAATAAACCCGAAAACACACAGCGCCCTGCAAATAAACCCGAAAACACACAGCGCCCTGCAAATAAACCCGAAAACACACAGCGCCCTGCAAATAAACCCGAAAACACACAGTCCCCTGCAAATAAACCCGAAAACACACAGTCCCCTGCAAATAAACCCGAAAACACACAGTCCCCTGCAAATAAACCCGAAAACACACAGTCCCCTGCAAATAAACCCGAAAACACACAGTCCCCTGCAAATAATCTCTAAAACACAGAGCCCGCTGTAAATAATCCCTAAAACACAGAGCCCGCTGTAAATAATCCCTAAAATACAGGGCCCTGTGGAAACAAACCCGAAAACCCAGGGCCCCCTGTAAAAAAAACCTGAAAAACATAAAACCCCCTGTCAATAAACGCTGAAACACAGGGTCCTTTGGAAATAAACACTAAAATACAGGGTACCCTGTAACTACATCTGAACAAACAGGGCTCCCTTGAAATAAACCCTTAAAATATAGGGCCCCCCCGTAAATAAACCCGAAAACCCAGGGCCGCCTACAAATAATCCCTAAAACACAGTCCCCTGTAAATAAACGCTAAAATAAACAGCCCCCTGTAAATAATCCCAAAAACACACAGCCCCGAGTAAATAAACCCAAAAACACAAAGTCCCCTGTAAATAAATGCGAAAACACTCAGCCCCCCCCGTAAATAATCCCTAAAACACAGGGCCCTGTGTAAATAAATCCTAAAACACAGAGCCGTCTCTAAATAAACCCTAAAACACACAACCCCCTGTAAATAAACCCGAAAATACACAGCCCCCTGTAAATAAACCCGAAAACCGAGGGCCCTGAAAATAAATCCTGAAACACACAGCCCCATGTAAATAATCCCTAAATACAGAACCTCCTGTAAATAATCCCGAAAACAGAGCCCCCTGTCAATAAACCCTAAAACACAGAGCCCCCTGGAAATAATCCCTAAAATACAGGGCCCTGTGGAAACAAACCAGAAAACCCAGGGCCCCCTGTTAAAAAAACCCGAAAAACACACAACCCCCTGTAAATAAATGCTGAAACACAGGGTCCTTTGGAAATGAACACTAAAATACAGGGCCCCCTGTAACTACATCCGAACAAACAGGGCTCCCTTGAAATAAACCCTTAAAATATAGGGCCCCCCCCGTAAATAAACCCTAAAACCCAGGGCCGCCTACAAATAATCCCTAAAACACACAGCCCCCTGTAAATAATCCCTAAAACCTAGGGCCCTGTAACTAAACTCTAAAACACACAGCCCCATGTAAGTAAACCCTAAAACACAGTCCCCTGTAAATAACCGCAAAAACACACAACCTCCTGTAAATAATCCCAAAATATAGCACCCTGTGTAAATAAACCCTAAAGCCTAGTCCCCTATAAATAAACCCTAAAACACACAGCCCCCTGTAAATAAACCCAAAAACACAGAGCCCCCTGGAAATAATCCCTAAAATACAGGGCCCCGTGGAAACAAACCCGAAAACCCAGGGCCCCCTGTTAAAAAAACCCGAAAAACACACAACCCCCTGTCAATAAATGCTGAAACACAGGGTCCTTTGGAAATGAACACTAAAATACAGGGTACCCTGTAACTACATCCGAACAAACAGGGCTCCCTTGAAATAAACCCTTAAAATATAGGGCCCCCCCCGTACATAAACCTTAAAACCCAGGGCCGCCTGCAAATAATCCCTAAAACACACAGTCCCCTGTAAATAAACCCTAAAACACACAGCCCCATGTAAATAAACCCTAAAACACAGGGCACCCTTGAAATAAACCCTTAAAACACAGGGTCCCTCCCTAAATAAACCCTAAAACACAGAGCTCCCTGTAACTAATCTCTAAAACACCATAAAACACACAGCCCCTCTCTAAATAAACCGTGAAACACAGAGCCTCCTTGTAAATAAACCCGAAAACACAGAGCCCCCTGTTAATAAAACCTAAAACACAGAGCCTCCTTGTAAATAAACCCAAAAACACAAGAGCCGCCCTCTAAGTAAACAGTAAAACACAAAATTCCCTGTAACTAAACCCAACAACATAATGCCACTTGTAAATTAACCCTAAAACACAGGGCCACCTGTAAATTAATCCTAAAACACACACAGAGCCTCCTGTGAATGAACACTAAAACCCAGGGCTCCCTGTAAATAAACCCTGAACCACAGGGTCCTCTGAAAATAAACTCTAAAATGCAGAGCCCCCTGTAAATAAAACCAAAAACACAAGGCCCTCTGGAAATAAACCATAACCCCAGGCCCCATAAATAAACCCTAAAACAGAGAGCCCCCAGTAAATAATCCTTAAAATATAGAGCCCCCTGTAAATAAACCCTACAACACAGGGCTCCCTGTAAATACACCCTAAAACACAGGGCATCCTGTAAATAATCCCTAAAATACAGAGCTCCCCGTTAATAATCCCGAAAACACAGGGATTCCTAGAAATAAACCATAAAACCCAGGGCCCTGTAATAAACCCAGGTTCCCCTGTCAATAATCCCGAAAACACAGAGCCCATGTAAATAAACCCTAAAACACAGAACCCCCTGTCAATAATCTATAAAACATACAGCCCCAGTAATTAATCCCTAAAACACAGAGCTCCCTGTAAATAAATCCTAAAACACACAGACGCCTGTAAATCAACCCGAAAACAGAGCTCCCTGTAAATAAACCCTAAAATACAGAGTCTCCTGTAAATAATTCCTAAAACACAGAGCTCCCTGTAAATAATCCCTAAAATACAGAGCCCTCTGTAAATAATCCTTAGAACACAGGGTCCCTTGTAAATAATCCCGAAAACACAGAGCTTCCTGTAACGAATCCTAAGAACATAATGCCACTTGTAAGTAAACCCTGAAACACAGAGCCCCAGTAAATAACCCCTAAAACACAGAACCCCCCCTAAATAATCCCTAAAACAGAGCCCCCAGTAAATAACCCCGAAAACACAGAGCCCCCTATAAATAAACCCTAAAAACAAGGGTCTCCTGTGAATGAACACTGAAACACAGGGCCCTCAGTAAATAAATCCAAAAACACAGGGCCCCCTGGAAATAAACCCTAAAACACACAACTTGCTGTTAGTAAACCATAAAACACAGAGTTCCCTGTAAATACACCCTAAAAAAGAAAGCCCCCAGTAAATAAACCCTAAAACACAAGTGCGCCCTGTAAATAATCCCTAAAACACACAACTCCCAGTAAAAAAACCCTAAAGCACAGAGCCCCCTGTAAATAAACACGAAAACACAGGGCTCCCTGTAAGTAAACCGTGAAACACAGGGCCCCCTGTAAATAAACCGTGAAACACAGGGCCCCCTGTAAATAAACCGTGAAACACACAGCTTGCTGTTAGTAAACCATAAAACACAGAGCTCCCTGTAAATACACCATAAAAAAAGAAAGCCCCCAGTAAATAAACCCTAAAACATGGGGCACCTGTAAATAAACCCTAAAACACAGGGCCCCCTATAAATAAACCCTAAAACACAGAGCCCCCTGTAAATAGACCCCGATACTGAGCCCACAGACTCACTGTGTGAAGCAGGGACCCCAGCGATCAGTGGCCCAGTGTGAAGCCTGTGTACAGCCAAGGGTCAGACCATGTGGAGAGACCCCCCCCCCGGTGCTGGTCAGCTGCAGAGATCCCTTAGAGAGAGACTCTGATGTTTATCTTATAACTTTCCTGCTTGTTTTTCTGACCTGTATCGCTGTAAAGTACCTTTTATTTCTTCATTCTTTTTATTCCATAACTAAGGAACATCCCTCGGCCCTCTGTACCTAAGATGGCGGTGTGATGGTGACATTGTTGCACTGTAACTAATGTGTAACTGAATAAACTGTACCTTGTACCTTTAAACCCAAGATGGTGCTGTAAGTGGTGACCTCTCAACTTTTCATTGAATTGAGAACATATGACAATAAAACTCATCCAATTCAATTCATTTATCACTGGACTATTAGTCTGGAGACTCTCATAAATGTTCTGGGGACACAGGTTCGAATTCCAACCCAGCAGATGGTGGAATGTGCATCTGTAGAATCTGGAATTAAGTGTGTATCAAATCCATTATTTAGGAAAAAACCATCAGGTTCACTAATGTCCTTTAGGGAAGGAAATCTACCTTCCTTACCTCCCCTACATGTGACTCCAGACCCACAGTAATGTGGTTTATTCTTATCTGCCCTGTGGGCAATGCAGGCCCAGTCAGAGATACCCACATTCTGAGTGAATATAATTATGTAATAAAAATCATACTTTAAAAATATTATTAGAAAAGTGAAATGTTCCCTGTGAAATTCAGACTCTTTCAAGTGAGTGAGGTATGTGGAACAGATTTCAAATTGTGAATAATTAGAAATCACTGAGTTGAGTTGAATTTGAAAATCTGGCTGCTCTCACAATGGTGCTGGTGGATTTGAAACGTTAACGTTTTGATCCTTCTTTAACTTGCTGTATGCACGATGTAGCAAATCCCTCTTGTCAGGCCATAACTAGGATAAAGGCAAGTAAATAGGATGGTTATGAGCAACCAATTCAGCTGCAGACAGTGGGTGAGCCGGGGAACTGTTTGTAACATGTGCCTCGATCATGAAAAGGTTGGGAACCACTGTCCTGATGAAATAGTGTTATTTATCTCCAGGGACAGCAGACAACGGGATGGAGTTATATTCCATCTGTACAGACCCTGTTCAGACTCCAGCTGGAGAATTACGTTCAATTCTGCACAACTGCAGCTCAGGGAGAAGGTGCTGGCCTGGGAGGGAGTGCAGCGTACAGTCGCCTTAATGTGCTTGGAAATTAAATGGTTAAATTCGGAGGGGAGATTATTTTAACTTGGCCTGTAATCCTTTCATTGAGAGGATTGGGGTGAATGAATGGAAGGGTTTAAAATATGAATGATACCATGGGCAGCACAGTGGCACATTGGTTAGCACTGCTCCCTCACAGCACCAGAGACCCGGGTTCAATTCCCACCTCAGGTGACCGTCTATATGGAGTTTGCACATTCTCCCTATGTCTGCGTGGGTTTCCTCCGGGTGCTCTGGTTTCCTCCCACAGTCCAAAAATGTGCAGGTTAGGTGAATTGGCAATGCGAAATTGTCTGTAGTGTTAGGTGCAGGGGTAAATGTAGGGGAATGGGTCGGGGTGGGCGTGCTTCGGCAGGTCGGTAAGGACTTGTTGGCCCAAAGGGCCTGTTTCCACACTGTAAGTAATCTAAAAAAAAATTCCCAAAACTGAAGTGGACAACAGAGCATGTTATTCCAACTCAACTTTACCCCATCTCACCTCCACCTGCTACTGAAACCTTCATTCCGGAGGCAACTATTCCAATGGCCTCCTGACTGGAATCTCATGTTTCACCTTCCAATTCACCACAACTCCAGTCTTTATCACCAACTGCACCCCCGCCCCCCGCCATTCCCCTATCTCCCATCCCCTGCTCATTGACCTCCACTGGCTCCCGGTCAAATAACAATGCCATTTTATATTTTTATCCTTGTTTTCAAATCCCTTTGTGATCTTTCCCCCCCAGTCTTGCAAACTCACAACCCTCTCACAGACCGCTTCAACAACTCTCACTCTTGCTGCACCTTCAGCTATCAAAGGCCTAGTCTGGGGAATTTCTTCCCTAAACCTCTCCGTCTCTCCAGCTCACCTTCCACCTTTCAGACCCTTCAATCAACTCCTCTCATTGACCTTAGAATAGAATCCCCTATTGTGTGGAAACAGGCCTTTCAGCCCAACAAGTCTATACCGACCCTCCAAAGAATAACTCACCCACACACATCCCCCTACCGTATTACTCCTATATTTACCAATGCACCTAACCTACACATCCCTGAACACTGGGTAATTTAGCATGGCCAATTCACCTGACCCATATGTGTTTGGATTGTGGGAGGAAACAGGAACATCCAGAGGAAACCCACGCAGACACGGGGAGGATTTGCAAAATCCACACAGACAGTCGCCCAGGGCTGGAATCGAACCCAAGTCATTGGGGCTGTGAGACAGCAGTGCTAACCACTCAGCCACCATGCCAACCTGTCTGAATATCTTCTCATGTGGCTCAATGTCTGACTATTTTATAACAATTCTGAGAGGAACTTTCAACACGGGTTTCAGATCCAGAGGAACTACTCCCTCTGCTGGGAGCAGACATAACCAGTGACATAATCTGAACATGAAAGCTCGTGTGTTCAGGAGAGAAATCAGGAAACAGTTTCTCACATATTCTTCTCACAAAGCTGGAGATACTGGGGAATAATTGCAGTTTTTGGTACAGAAGGATATACGCTTTTACAAAAAAACACCTGCAGATTTTGGAAATCTGAATCCAAATTGAAAGTGCTGGAAATCCCTAGTAGCTTTGTTTGTCTGTGTAAAGAGAAAAGCAGTTGGTATTTCTGGGCAATGATCGATGATCAGCCTGTGACTGCTGTTTCCTCTCTATAATGTGGAGGAGCCAGTGTAAGACTGGGGTGGACACTTAAAATCACACAACACCAGGTTATAGTCCAACAGATTTATTTGGAAGCACTAGCTTTCAGAGCGCTGCTCCTTCATCAGATAGCTGTGAAGCAGGGTCAGAAGACACAGAATTTATAGCAAAAGGTTACAGTGTCATGCAGCTGAAATGATATATTGAACAAACCAGGAGATTGAGCAAAGCTGGGGAATGAGCGACAGACCAGCTCTGATTTAATTGGACATTGGTGGGACTGACTGGAGGGAACGAACCTTTGTTGACCCCTCTCTCCACCCTCAACACACTCATTCTCAGACCCTAACATCAACTCTCCTTCTCCTGTCTCATACCCTAAGCCCCTCACTCACACACCATCTCTCTCCCTCCAGCCTCATCACTCTGTCCCTCAGTCACCTACACAGTCTCCCAGTCTCTCTCACCAGCCCCCGATCCCAGTGTCAACTTGTCCCCAACCAGTTTATTGTCTATCTTTTCCCACCCCAGTACTAAGGCTCTTTCTGACCCCACTGACCTGGGGTTAATGCCCCAACACCCAGTCTGGCATTGAGACCCTCTCTGTGCCCATTACCTGAGGATAAATGCCCAGTACACAGCCTGACACTGAGACCCTCTCTTTGCCCATTACCCACTGACTGAGGATTAATGCCCAGTACACAGCCTGACACTGAGACCCTCTCTGTGCCCATTACCCATTGACCAAGTGTTAATGCTCCAATACCCAGACTGGCACTGAGACCCCCTCTATGCCCATTACCTACCTGCAGATGCCCCTCCACACAGGAGGACGAGAAGTATGAGTCTCATCATCACTCTCTGCCTTCTCCGAGGTTGAAGAACAGTCTGTAGTCACTGTTTTTGGAAGATTTGATCTTGAAGCTGGACAAATGCTACCAGTCCCCTACTCTGCCTCTGTCTGTCTGTGCTCTGACCCAGAGCTGGTGAAATTAACATGAAATCCTCCTTACTGATTGGACACTGCTCACTCACTGAGCCAATGAGAATAGGAACAGCCTCGAAGTCAGCAGTGTCCGGGTAGAACACTCCTGGGCAGGTTGAGTTCGTCTCGAAATAAATTTGAAAAGTACAGTGATCCATCCAATCAGAGAAATGCTGTAAACACACATCACAGTTACCAGGGAGAATAAACTGAGGCGGGTTTGAGAATCAAAGGAGAAACTGAAAGTGATTTGACACAGAACAGGGGGAGGTCATTCAGCCCCTCAGGCCCTGCTGCACCTTTCCAGCTGATCCTGGCTGCTCAGTATGAGACCCATTTACCGATCTTTATCCTGACTCCCCTCAGACCCTAACCCACTAAAAATTAATCCCACTCTCCCTCTGTCCCAATGTGCCCAGTCTCCTGACGGGACACAGGGATTGATAGCTGTAATCGTGGGCGTAAAAACACTGTATCTATCTCTGGGTAAAAACAATGACTGCAGATGCTGGAAACCAGAGTTTAGATTAGAGTGGTGCTGGAAAAGCACAGCAGTTTGTCTGCCTGAACTGCTGTGCTTTTCCAGCACCACTCTCATCTACACTCTGTGTCTATCTCTGACCCATTGAATCCAAGTGAACATTACAGACAATTTGATTAGATCACCCCCAACAGTCAACACTCTGGGAAACTTGAATTCATACTTTATAATGTGAGACAAAGTTAAAAATCACACAACACCAGGTTATAATCCAACAGGTTTATATGGAAGCACTAGCTTTCGGAGCACTGCTCCTTTGTCAGGTGCTAGTGGGACCGGATCATAGGACACAGAATTTATAGCAAAAGATCAGAGTGTCATACAACTGATGCGATATATTGAACAAACCTAGACTGCGGTTAAATCTTACATTTTTTAGAATGGGTTGCAGGTTTCAATACATTAATACGTAAATCACAGAACTTCTTTTATAATCCATGCGACATTTTATACATTCCTACTTTGGAAATAGAACCAGTCTGAGCTGAAAATGTGTTGCTGGAAAAGCGCAGCAGGTCAGGCAGCATCCAAGGAGCAGGAGAATCGACGTTTCTTCAGGAAATTCCTGAAGAAGGGCTCATGCCCAAAACGTCGATTCTCCTGTTCCTTGGATGCTGCCTGACCTGCTGCTCTTTTCCAGCAACACATTTTCGGCTCTGATCTCCAGCATCTGCAGTCCTCACTTTCTCCTAGACCAGTCTGACTCAAGATTAGAATACAGACAGACTCTAACCTCACGCCTTTAAGGCATTGTCTGGGCTGAGATGTCACTTTCTTTTAAATCAAACCTTAAGTTATGAACATGACTGGGATTCCCTATAGTGTGGAAACAGGCCATTTGGCCCATCAAGCCCAAACCAACCCTCCAAAGAGTAACACCCCCCCCCCCCAACCCAATCCCCTACACTTATCCCTGACTAATGCAATTTAGTATGGCCTGCACATCTTTGGGTTGTGGGAGGAAACCCTTGCAGTCAATGTGCAAACTCCACACATTCAGTGTCCTGAGACAGGAATCAAACCTAGGTCCCTGGCGCTACAAGGCAGCAGTGCTAACCACTGAGCCACAGTGCCACCCAATCATTGTATCATCTCTACATTTAGCTATCGTACCTTCTAAGTAATTTCTATTATTTGTAAACAGTTGAGGTTGTAGCGCTGCTTCCTGTGGCACACCAGTTGTTACATCTTGCTAACCGAACAGTGACCCATTTATTGCTCCTGTCTGCTTCTTATCAGGAAGCCAATCCTCTACCCTGGCCAACCTGTTACCACCTGCACCATGATCTATTATTTTTTCAATAATCTTTCATGTGGCTTCATATCAAATGCCTTCTGGAAACTTAAGTACAGTTCATCCACTGGTTCACCTTTATCCACAGCAGATCTTTAATAATAACTTCAAACATCTCCCTCTGTCTGAAGTGAAGCTGACTGGCCTGTAGTTTCCTGCTTTCTGGGTCCCTCCTTCACCTGAATAAAGGAGATATGTGTGCTATCTTACAATTGATCGGGACTTTCCCAAATCTAGGGAATTTTTGAGAAGTAAAATCAACAAATCAACTATTAATTAAAGCAAATAGGTTTGGGGTGCGAGGGGAAAAATTTAAAAAAGACCGAAAGGGCAACATTTTCACGCAGAGGGTGGTGCATATATGGAATAAGCTGTCAGAGGGATTGGTGGAGGCTGGTACAATTACAACGTCTAAAAGGCGCCTGGAAGGCTATATGAACAGTAAGGGTTTAGAGGGATAGGGGCCAAGTGCTGGCAAATGGGACTAGATTAGGTCAGGATATCTGGTTGGCATGGATGATATGAACTGAAAGGTCTGTTTCCGTGCTGTACATCTCTAAGACTCTATAAAATACTGTGCAGGCTGGAAATCTAATCCAAACACAGAAATTGCTGGAGAAACTCAACAGATCTGGCAGAATCTGTGGAGAGCGGTATGTGGCCCTGACCCAAAGTTTTGAATTGTCTCTGTCCACAGGAGAGGTGCAGAGGACTGGAGGACAGCTAAACTGGTTCCTCTTTACACAATGGGTGGCATAGGTAGACCAGGGGACCAGTGAGTCCCACATCAGTGGGAGGGAAGCAATTGGAGAAATCACTGAAGGAGAAAATTAATCTCCATTTAAAGTTTTGATCGGGGAGAGAACAGCTTGGCTTTGTCAAAGGGAGGTTATGCCTAACAATTCTGGTGAAATTTTTCGAGGAGTTGACCACGAAGTTGATGAGGATATGGCAAATTGATGTCATTTGTATGGACTTCAGCAAGGCCTCTGCCAAGATCCCACATGGGAGACTGACAAAGGAGGGAAGAGCTTATGGCAACTTCGCAAGACTGATCCAAACTTGGATTTGTTATAGGAGACAGAGGTTGGTGGTTGTAGACTGTTTGTGTGACTGGAGCCCGGTGTGCAGTGGGTACCACAGGGATCACTGCTGGGTCCCTACTTATTTGTGATATTCAGAAATTAGGATGGGGGAGTGGGGAATGGGTTTGGGCTGATGATATCATGGAGCAGACCAAACCCCCTCAAAATAGCTGAAGACGACAGCCTCGACCCTAACATTTTCTTATTTGAAAGACAAGAGGCAGTCGGTGCATTCTGGATGCAATTCAATTGGTCAAGCCACCTGTCTTGAAATAAAACACACTCTATGCATACACTACAGTTAAAATACAACAAAAGAAAGAATTAGAATAACTTAACTCGATTGGAAAGCTGAACAAATTAATAGAAATGTTTAATGTTAAACATTAACTGTTCTAATATAGTACCATTCCATAAACACACCCTTGGCAAAGGCAAATTCAGTAAAACAGATTGTCTCATGTGCAACGCTAGCAGCAGGAAGAGAATCCCAGCTTTTAGCTGTAACAGAGGAATAAGAGCTTCTACATCTAGCTTTAAGATCACAGCAACTGCTTCTGAAAGCTAAAACTAAAACAATCCTGGCTTTGTCAGAATTTGAGCCCACCCATCCAGGTTGCTTTTATTGTTTCAGCTTTTTTAAAATAAAAGATCCAAGGCCTCACAAGCTGTTTATTTTATTGGTTTTGGAGCAGACTGTTTAGTGCCTCTGTCTTAACCTTTCCTTATTCAAAAAAAGGACAATATATACCTCTTAAACCCATAGTATCATCACCATTGGGCCAACAAATCCACATCAGATGCTATATCACTTGTCCTTCACTCCTCCCTAGAACATCTTGACACCAAGAACAGCTACCTAAGAATCCTACTCATTGACTACAGTTCAGCCTTCGACACTATTATCCCCTCAAGTCTGATTTTAAAAACCTAGTGATCTTGGACTAAGTCCCACTCTGGATCCTCAGTTTCCTGATCCACCCCCAATCAGTGAAGACTGGGGACAATATTTCATCCTCACTAACACTCAACACTAGAACGCCCCAGAGGTGCGTACTCAGCCCCACTGTATACCCATGACTGCGTCACCAAATACCAGACTGATTCCATTCACAACTTTGCTGATGACACCACTATAGTCGGTCGAATCTCAGATGGCAACAAAACAGATGGGAGGTGGAAGACCTGGAAAAATGCTGCACTGAGAACAACCTCGCTCTCAATGCTGGCAAATCCAAGGAACTCATTACTGACTTTCGGTTGGATGTTACTCATGCCCCTCTACACATTAACAGCACAGAGGTGAAACGAGTGGAGTATGTCAAGCTCCTGGGAGTAGTCATCCACAACAAGATTTCTTGGACACTTTATGTGGACGCACTGGTTACAAAGGCCCAACAACGTCTCTTCTTCCTCAGGCAGCTGAGGAAATTTGGCATGACAGCGAATACTCTTGCCAACTTTTATAGGTGTGCCAGTGAGAGTATTCTGTCTGGATATGGCAACTGTACCATTCAAGATCAGAGACGGTTACAGAGAGCGGTGAACTCGGCCCAGACAATCACAAAGACCAACCTCCCATCTAGAATCCATCTACGAGGCCCGCTGTCAAGGAAAGGCCGCCAGCATTCTTAAAGATCCATCCCACCCTGGCAATGTTTTTCTACAACCTCTACCATCGGGGAGAAGGTACAGAAGCCTGAACACACGCATCAGCCAGTTTCGAAACAGTTTCTACTTCCTGTTGTTAGAGTACTGAATGAACTCACAAACTCTTAACATTCCCCTGTACCTGTGCTTTTGTTTTTGGTGCTGTTTACCTATTATTTACCTATCTATGCTACTTATCTAAGTGATCTGTCTGTATTGCTCGCAAGACAAAGCTTTTCACTGTGCTTCAGTACACGTGACAATAAATTCAATTCAATTCAATTGAACCGTTAGTTTGTGGTAGTTGACAGTGAGGAGGAATGTGATAGGTTACAGGAAGATATAAATTAATTTGTCAGATTGGCAGATTGGTAGACGGAATTTAACCCTGAAAAATTTGAGGTGTGCGCTTAGAACGAACAAGATAAAGAAGTACTCAAGGGACACTAGAAAGTTCAGAAGAACTGACGGATGTTGAGTTGCCTGTCCACAGGCCACAAAAAGAAACAGAAATTGGTGGAAAAACTCAGGACGCATGGGAACAAAGCAGAGTTAACATTTCAAGCCCAATGATGCTTCATCAGAGCTGATGTTTTGCACCCATTTTATTTTCGTTAGGTCACAGCCAGAGTACTGTGTGTAGTTCTGGGCACTGCAGTATAGGAAGGATGTGATTGCACTGGAGAGTGTACAGAGGAGATTCCCTGAGTTGGAGCATTCCAGCAATGAAGAGAGGCTGGAGAAACTGGAGCTATTTTCTGTGAAGCAGAGAAGGCTGAGAGGGGACCTGAAAATTAAGAGGGCCATGGAGAGGGTGAATGCAGAGCAGCTGTTCCCCTTAGTCAAAGGGTCAATAGCAAGGTTTCGTCAACACGGATTGGCTATAACGCGATTGATGAGTAGGTGAATGCTGTTTGTAAAATGCAACCTTTTGCATATGTGTCGGCTATTATGCGAATTCACCCCCAACTTTAAGCATTATTCTTACGGTGCGATTTTCTACAGCACAAGGTCGTACAAGAATGCAAGAATGCAGCTATTGTGTTATAGCTGGAAGGACTGCACTTTACTGCAAAGTGCCTGTTCAATTCCTCTGCTATCTCTTTAATTGGGTAGCTGAGAGGTCGGATAAATTGCCCTGGCTGGATGCACAGTTTTGAAGGAAATAGCTGAGGAAGTAAGGGCTACGGGGAGAATGCGGGTAAGTGGAGTTGAAATGCCCATCAGCCATGATTGAATGGCGGAGTGGACTCGATGGACCGAATGGCCTTACTTCCACTCCTGTGTTTTATGGTCTTATGGTCTTAAATTATAGAGGCATTATGGTGATTTTTGAGTGAGGGTGGCAGAGGATTGGAAAATGGGCTAATGTAACACCCCTGTTTAAGATGGAAGGGAGGCAGAAAACAGGGAACTACAGACCAGTTAGATAAAATTTTAGAATCCATTAGAAAGGATGAGATCACTGAGTATTGAAAGTACATGGTAAAATAGGGCTGAATCAGCATGGCTTCAGCAAGGGGAGACAATGACTGACAAACGTTAGAATCCTTTGAGGAGGTGACAAGGAAGTTGAACAAAGGAGAACCAGTGGAAATATTCTACTTGGATGTCCAGAAGGCTTTTGACAAGGAGCCTCGTAGGAAGCAGCTAAAAAAAGATGAGCTCAAGGTGTTACGGGCAAGGATACAGGATTGGCTGACTGGCAGAAGGCAGAGAGTTGGGATAAAGGGTTCATTTTCAGGATGGCAGCCGGTGACCAGTGGATTTCTATAGGAGATAGTGTTGACATCACAACTATTTACCTCATTTTATTATTGATCTGGACAAGGGAACTGAGGACATTGTTGTTAAACTTGCAGATGATACAAAGGGAAGTGCAGGACAGGTAGTGTTGAAGAAGCTGGAAGGTTGCAGTCGTACTGAGACAGGCTAGGAGTGTGGGCAAAAAAAGGGCAGATGGAATACAATGTGGGAAAGTGTGAGGTTATGCACTGTGGTGAGATGAAGAGAGGCATAGACTATTTTCTAAATGGAGAAAGGCTTCAGAAATCTGAAATGTAAATGAAAGTCCTAAATCAGGATTCTCTGGAGATTAACATCTAGGGTAAGTTGGCAGTCAGGAAAGCAAGTACAATGTTAACATTTATTTCAAGGGGTAGAATACAAGAGCAGCCCTGTTCTGCTGAGGCTGTATAAAGCTCTGGTCAGACTGCATTTGGAAGACCGGGAGCAGTTTTGGGCTCTGTATCTCGGGAACGATGTGCTGGCATTGGAAGGGGAGTGGGGGGGGGGGCCAGAGCAGGTTTACAATGATTGCAGGGAAAACGGGCTTATCATATGAGGAGCGATTGAAGACTCTGTTTGTACGCAATGGAGTTAAGGGGGAGACTGCTATTCTGAGATGCCTGGATGAGCGGACATGTTTCCAACGAATGGGAGAGACTAGAACTCAAGGGCAAAGCCTCAGCGTGAAGGCTGAGGTGAGGAGGAATTTCTTTAACTAGAGGTTAATCTGTGGAACTCATTGCTGCAAACAGTTATGGAGGCCAAGTCATTGACTGTATTTAAGACAGACTGGATAGGTTCTTGATTGGTAAGGAGATCAAGGGTTATGGAGAGAAGTCAGGGGAACAGATTGACAATATTTGTTTTGGGGCGGCACGGTGGCACAGTGGTTAGCACTGCTGCCTCACAGTGCCAGGGACCCAGGTTCAATTCCTGCCTCAGGCGACTGACTGTGTGGAGTTTGCACATTCTCCCTGTGTCTGCGTGGGTTTCCTCCTGGTGCTCCGGTTGCCTCCTACAATCTAAAGATGTGCAGGTGAGGTGAATTGGCTATGCTAAATTGCCCCGTAGAGTTCAGAGATCTGTAGGTTAGGTGCATTAGTCAGGGGAAGGTATACAGTAATAAGGTAGGGGAATGGATTTGGGTGGGTTGCTCTTTGGAGGGCAGTGTGGACTTGTTGGGCCGAAGGGCCTGTTTCCATACTGGAGGGATTCTACGGTGATTGAATGGTAGAACAGACCCAATGGGCAGAATGGCCTAATACTGTTCCTGTATTTTATGGTCTTATAACTGGAATGTAACTACACTGTGCTGGTATCATTGGATTGAATGGCAGCCCTTGTTCTAATTGGACTGCTGTTCAGCTTATGTACTTGTAGACAGGATCAGTGACACAGCTCCACATAATCCCCAGTCTCTACAGCATCTTCTGTTTGTGAATGCTGTACAGACGCCAATCTGATCAACAGCTTCACACTTAGGTCAGGGACTTTCCAAATGAGACAAATACCAGGGAGGGGCAGGGAGCACAGTAAATGCCAGGGGAAAACCAGATTGAACCAGACTGAGAAACTGAAAGTGGGCGGAGACAGTACGCAGGGTCAAAGTCCAATGTGGCTGATTACAAAATGTGGAGTGTTTAACAATGGAGTCTGTGAGAGAGCTCTCCCCTCAGTCCCATCTCCCTGTGTCCTCTCTTGGAGAAAGAGAAAGAGAAAGAGAAAGAGAGAGAGATTGAGGAGGATCCCACTCAGAGGTAGAGAGACTGATTTCCAACGCCCCCATTCCCTCAATGTCATGCATCAAGGTATATTTAGTTTAAAATCACACTACATCGTATTAAAGTCCAGCAGGTTTATTTGGAAGTACAAATTTCAGATAAATGATCTGGAGGAAGGTAGGGGTGGTCTGATTAACAAGTTTGCAGATGACACTAAGATTGATGGAGTAGCAGATAGTGAAGGGGACTGTCAGAAAATACAGAGCTGAAAATGTGTTGCTGGAAAAGCGCACCAGGTCAGGCAGCATTCAAGGAACAGGAGAATCGACATTTCGGGCATAAGCCCTTCTTCAGGAATGAGGAAAGTGTGTCCAGCAGGCTAAGATAAAAGTTAGGGAGGAGGGACTTGGGGGAGGGGTGTTGGAAATGTGATAGGTGGAGGGAGGTCAAGGTGAGGGTGATAGGCCGGAGTGGGGTGGGGGCGGAGAGGTCAGGAAGAAGATTTGGCAGGTTAGGAAGGCGGTGCTGAGTTCGAAGGATTTGACTGAGACAAGGTGGGGGGAGGGGAAATGAGGAAACTGGAGAAATCTGAGTTCATCCCTTGTGGTTGGAGGGTTCCTAGGCGGAAGATGAGGCGCTCTTCCTCCAACCGTCGTGTTGCCATGGTCTGGCGATGGAGGAGTCCAAGGACCTGCATGTCCTTGGCGCAGTGGGACGGGGAGTTGAAGTGTGTGAATCCTGTCAGAAAATACAGCCAAATATAGGTAGATTGGAAAGTGTTCAGAGAAATGGCAGATGGAGTTCAATCTTGGCAAATGCGAGGTGATGCATTTTGGAAGATTGAATTCAAGAGCGAGCTATAAAGTAAATGGAAATGTCCTGGGGAAAATTAATGTACAGAGAGATCTGGGTGTTCAGGTCTACTGTTCCCTGAAGGTGGCAATGCAGGTGGATAGAGTGGTCAAGAAGGTATTCAGCATGCTTTCCTTATTGGATGGGGTTTTGAGTATAAGAGTTGGCAGGTCATGTTACAGTTGTATAGGTCTTTGATTCGGCCACATTTGGAATACTGTGTACAGTTCTGGTCGCCACATTACTAAAAGGATGTGGATGCTTTGGAGACGGTGCAAAGGAGATTCACCAGGATGTTGCCTGGTTTGGAGGGTGCTAGCTATGAAGAGAGGTTGAGTAGGTTAGGGTAATTTACATTGGAAAGAAGGAGGTTGTGGGGGGACCTGATTGAGGCCTACAAAATCATGAGAGATACAGGCATGGTGGATAGCAAGAAACTTTTTCCCAGAGTGAGGGACTCAATTACTCGGGGTCTTGAGTTCAAGGTGAGAGGGAAAAAGTTTAGGGGAGATATATGTGGAAAGTTTAAATTAGATTCCCTACAGTGTGGAAACAGGCCCTTCGGCCCAACAAGTCCACACCGACCCTCTGAAAAAGAACTTACCTAACCTGAGCATCTGTGGACTGTGGGAGGAAACCGGAGCACCCAAGGAAATCCACACAGAATGTGCAAACTTCACACAGATAGTTACCCAAGGCAGGAAGGGAGCCTGGGTCCCTGGCACTGTGAGGCAGCAGTGCTAACCACTGAGCCATTGTGCCATCCGTAAGTTCTTTATGCTGAGGGTGTTGGGTGCCTGCAATGCGTAGCCAGCGGGGTTGGCAGAGGTGAGCACGATAGCACCATTTAAGATGTATCTAGACAGATACATGATTGGGTAGGGAGCAGAGGGATACAGACCCTTAGAAAATTGGCGACAGTTTCAGATTGAGGATCTGGATTGGCGCAGGCTTGGAGGGCTGAAGGGCTAGTTCTTGTGCTGTAATTTTCTTTGCTCTTTGTCAGGTAGCTAGTAGGGCAGGATCATTGGATACAGGATCCTGCCCCACAGCTACCTAACGAAGGAGCGGTGCTCTGAAAGCTAGTACTTCCAAATAAACCTGTTGGACTATAACCTGGTGTTGTGTGATTTTTAACAGAATCAGGGGTCACTGTTTAAAGCTCAAGGATCACCCCCATTTAATCGGTTTGCAGATGGTATCAAAATAGACGTGCAGTGGACAGGGAAGAAGGTTCAACAGGGCCCAGATCAGATGGGTTGGTGGGCCAAGGAGAGGCAGATGGAGCTTAATTTAGATAAATGTGAGGTGTTGCATGTTGGTAAGGCGAGTCATTATACATGTAGCGGTACATTCCTGCTCTTGCTGAGCAAAGAAACCTAATGGTGCAGAATCACAGAATAGAATCCCTCTTGCGCAGAAGCAGAACCATTTGGCCCATCGAGTTCACACTGAACCTCTGCAAAGCATCCCACCCATACCCATCCTCTCTACCCAATCCCTGTAACCCTGGCTAATCCACCTAGCCTGCACACCCCAAGACACTATGGGCAATTTAGCATGGGCAATCCACCTGAACTCCCTGGACAGACACGGGGAGAATGTGCAAGACCACACAGACAGTCGCCCGAGGGTAGAATCGAACCCAGGTCCCTGGTGCTGTGAGGCGCCAACTCTAACTACTGAGCCGCCATGCCACCCATGAAGATTCATAGTTCCTTGAAAGTGGAGATATTGTTGGGCAGGACACTGAAGAAGGGCTTATACCCAAAACATCGATTCTCCTGCTCCTCGGATGCTGCCTGGCTTGCTGTGTTTTTCCAGCACCACATTTTTCAACTCTGGTCTCCAGCATCTGCAGCCCTCACTTTCTCCAGGCAGGATAGTGAAGAAGGCATTTGGTATGCTTACCTTTATTGGTCAGTACATTGCGTACAGGAGTTGGGAGGTTATGTTGCAGCTGTACAGGATATTGGTTAGGCCACCTTTGGAATACTGTGTTCAGTTCTGGTCTCCCTGCTGTAGGAAGGATGTTGTTCAACTTGAAAGAGCTCAGAAAAGATTTACAAGGAGGCACCAGAATTTGAGATTTAGGGACAGGCTGGATAGGCTGGGGTTATTTTCCCTGGTGTGTTAGAGGCTGAGGGGTGTCCTTACAGAGGTTTATAAAATGAAGGGCAAAGATAGGATAAAAAGACAAGGTCTTTTCACCAGGGTGGGGGAATCTAGAACTTGTGAGCATAGGTTTAAGGTGAGAGGGGAAAGATTTACAAGGGACCTCATCAGCAACTTTTTCACATAGAGGGTGGTGTGTGTATCGAATGAGCTGCCAGAGGAAGCGGTGGAGGCTGGTACAATTACAACATTTAAAAGGCATCTGGATGGGTATATGAACAGGAAGGGTTTAGGGGGATATGGGCCAAGTGCTGGCAAATGGGAGAAGGTCGCATTGGGATGACTGGTCAGCACGGATAAATTCGGCCAAAAGATCTGTGTCTGTGCTATGTAACTGTACGAATCTAAGACAGTATTTCAAACAGAGATGGGGAGAAATCTGAAACAAAAGCAGAAACTGCGGACAATACTCAGTAGATCTGGCAGCATCCATGACCTGCCCAGTTTCCCCAGTAATCTGTTTTTCTCTGGTTCAGATCTGCACCATCCTGCAGTTGGTCATTGATCCTGGGGAACAATCTGTTCTCTCAAAGGGTCATGAGGCTTTACAACTCTCCCTGTGCAGAGTCTTTCAGTCTTGTTTAAGACAAAGGTGAATTGATTCTTATTGAGGGATGGTTAAAAATATGATTCCACCCTCTCTCCTCAATTTCAGGGATTCCTGGAAAATCCTGGAATGGGGTGGGTCCCAGTTTGGCACATAGACCAATCAGATTAAAGAGTTTGTGCGTGACGTGACGCCATCTGTTGCCGGGTAAAGTCCGTGATTTCAGGTTTGTTTCCATCTTCGAGCAGACGGCCAGGTTCTGCCGCCCCCTGTGGACAAAGAGGGATTTGCAGGGGGGCTCCTCACTGGAGAATGAGGAGGGGAGAGAAAGGGGGCAGGATTGAGGCCAGTGTCCTCTCAGGGAGGGTCACTAGTGGCATGGGGTTGACGGGGAAGGGGAGACAAAGCACATGGACAGATAAAAGTCTCTCCATTCTGAATCTACAAGGGGTTCAGGAGCAATACTACACTCAGTTATCTTTTACGACAAACATGCAGGCAAAAGATTCAAACTCCTAATTCCCTCTCTGAACGTCTCTCAAAGTTTTCTGCTCAATCCGCCTCTCTCTAATAAGGTGCCTCACAGGCGGCTGCTAAATAAGGTAACATTGGAAGTCAGACCACACCAGGTTATAGTCCAACAGGTTTATTTGAAATCACAAGCTCCTTTGTCAGCCATAGTCCCCTACCCATGAAGATGGTCTCAGCCATGATAATGGTCCATGGGACAAGGGGCAAGGTACTGGAATGGATACAGGATTGGTTGATTGGCAGAAGTCTGAGGGGATTTTATTTCGGGTGACAGCCAGTGACTGGTGGAGTCCTGCAGGGGTCAGTGTTGGCATCACAACAATGCATGATATACATAAACAATCCAGACAAAGGAACTGAGGGCATTGTTGCTAAGTTTGCAGATGACGCAAATATGGGTGGAGGGACTAGGAGGTAAGGTTTGTAAAGGTTTGTAGCTCAGGTTGAGGTTTAGGGTGTAAGTTTGCTCGCTGAGCTGTAGGTTTGATATCCAGACGTTTCATTACCTGGCTAGGTAACATCATCAGTGGTGACCTCCAAGTGAAGCGAAGCTGTTGTCTCCTGCTTTCGATTTATATCTTTCTCCTGGATGGGGTTCCTGGGGTTTGTGGTGATGTCATTTCCTTTTTGTTTTCTGAGGGGTTGATAGATGGCATCTAGATCTGTGTGTTTGTTTATGGCATTGTGGTTGGAGTGCCAGGACTCAAGGAATTCTCTGGCATGTCTTTGCTTAGCCTGTCCCAGGATAGATGTGTTGTCTCAGTCGGAATGGTGGCCACTGATGATGTTACCTAGCCAGGTAATGACACATCTGGATATCAAACCTACAGCTCAGCGAGCAAACCTACACCCTGGACTGGGAGGTAGCTGGAAGGCTGCACAAACACTTGGACGGGCTAGAAGAGTGATTAAATTGAATACAATGTGGCAAAGTAGGAGGCTATGCATTTCAGTCAGTAGAATAGAGACGTAGACAATGTTCTAAATAGAGAAATGCTTTGGAAATCTGAAGCAAAAAGGGACTTGGAAGTCCTAATTCTCTTAAGGTTAGCATGCAGGTTCAGTTGGTGGTTAGGAAGGCAAATGCAATGTTAGTGTTCATTTCAAGAGGGCTAGAAAATAACAGCAGAAGTGGACTGCTGAGGCTGCAAGGGTCTGGTCAGATCGCATTTAGAATATTGAGAATAGTTTTGGGCCCTGTATCATAGGAAGGATGTGCTGGCATGGGATGGGATCCAGAGGAGGGGGACAAGAACGATCCCAGCCATAAAGGGCTTTCCACAGTTGGAGTGCTGAGGACTCTGAGTCTGTAGTCAATGGGGTTCAGAAGGACGAGGGGATACCTAACTGAGGCCTAAATAGTGTGGATGTGGAGAAGATGTTTCAAGCCTGCACTTCAATGTCTCAACATGTTGTAAATCTAATCCTTTCAGTACTTCAGTGATCTAACTTCCACAACTCTCAGAATTCCAGCTGTTCACTACTGTCTGGGAGAAGAAATTCCTTTGCTTCCTTTAAATAATTAGAGTCAGAGTCATAGAGATGTACAGCATGGAAACAGACCCTTCGGTCCAACCCGTCCACGCCGACCAGATATCCCAACCCGATCTAGTCCCACTTGCCAGCACCCAGCCCATATCCCTCCAAACCCTTCATATTCATATACCCATCCAAATGCCTCTTAAATGTTGCAATTGTACCAGCCTCCATCACATCCTCTGGCAGCTCATTCCATACACATACCACCCTTTGCATGAAAAAGTTGCCCCTTAGGTCTCTTTTATATCTTTCCCCTCTCACCCTAAACCTATGCCCTCTAGTTCTGGACTCCACGACCCCAGGGAAGAGACTTTGCCTATTTACCCTATCCATGCCCCTCATAATTTTGTAAACCTCTATAAGGTCACCCCTCAGCCTCCGACGCTACAAGGAAAACAGCCCCAGCCTGTTCAGCCTCTCCCTTTATCTCAGATCCTCCAACCCTGACAACATCCTTGTACATCTTTTCTGAACCCTTTCAAGTTTCACAACATCTTTCTGATAGGAAGGAGACCAGGATTGCACACAATATTCCAACAGTGGCCTAACCAATGTCCTGTACAGCCGCAACATGACCTCCCAACTCCTGTACTCAATACTCTGACCAATAAAGGAAAGCATACCAAACGCCTTCTTCACTATCCTACCTACCTGCGACTCCACTTTTAAGGAGCTGTGAACCTGCACTCCAAAGTCTCTTTGTTCAGCAACACTCCCTAGGACCTTACCATTAAATGTATAAGTCCTGCTAAGATTTGCTTTCCCATTTACCTCGCATTTATCTGAATTAAACTCCTTCTGCGACCTCTCAGCCCATTGGTCCATCTGGTCCAGATCCTGTTATCTGAGGTAACCCTCTTCATTGTCCACGACACCTCCAATTTTGGTGTCATCTGCAAACTTACTAACTATATATCTTATGCTCTAATTGTCCCATTATTCTGTAACAATGTACCCTAAGAGATTCCCCAATTGATGGAAATATCTTCTCAACATCTCCCCTGCCAAACCTCTCAGAACCTTGTACTTTTCAATAAGATGATCCCTGATTCTTAACGAATAAAGGGCTAATCTCTTTTACATGTTTTGATAAGTCAGTCACTTTATCCAAGTAACCTGGTTCGAGGAGATCATTTGAACAGACTCTAATGCCAGTTTATCTGTTTTACAAAAAAAAAACTGTACCCAGTACTCAGAAGCAGCACAGCTAACCCATTTCCATCCTCTCAAAGTTCCCATTATCACCTCTCGAGCTTTTCTGTCCAAGCTTTACCCTCTGTCTTTCTCTGAGCTCACTCTCCATCTATCTGCTCACTCCTCCACCCCATTCCCATTATCAGCATATATACCACCTTTCCAAGCTACTATTAGTTATGAAGAACAGTCACTGGACTCCAAATGTTAATTCTGTTTCTCTCTGCATTAACAGAGCCATAGAGTCATCGAGGTCGACAGCACGAAAACAGGCCCTTCAGCCCAACTCGCCCATGCTGTCCAGTTTTCACAATTTAATCTAGTCCCATTTGCCTGCCTATTCCTCCATACCTATCCCATTCATAAACCTATCTAAATGCTTCCTAAATGACAAAATTGTGCTCAACAGAAATGCAGAATGCTGGGCGAAGATGAGCAGAGAGATCTCAATGTCCATTCACATGGATCCCTGAAAGTTGCCACCCAGGTTGATAGGGTCATTAAGAAGGCATAAAGTGTGTTAGCTTTTATTGGGTGAGGGATTGAATTTCAAAGCCACGAGGTCATACTGCAGCTGTGCAAAATTCTGGTGCAGCCGCACTTGGAGTTTTGTGTACAGTTCTGGTCACTGCATTATAGGAAGGATGTAGAAGCTTTGGAAAGGGTTCAGAGGGGATTTACTAGGATGTTACCTGGTATGGAGGGAAGATTGAGGGACTCAAGGCTGTTTTCATTAGTGAGAAGAAGGTTGAGAGGTGACTTAATTGAGGCAGAGAAGATAATCAGAGATAGGATGGATGGCTAGCACGAGGGGACATAGCTTTAAATTGAGGGGTGAATGATATAGGACAGATGTCAGAGGTAGATTCTTTATTCAGACAGTAGTAGGGGCGTGGAACGCCATACCTGCAACAGTAGTAGACTTGGCAACTTTCAGGGCATTTAAATGGTCATTGGATAGGCATATGGACGAGAATGGAATAGGGTAGGTTAGATGGATTTCAGGTTGGTTTCACAGGGTTGGTGCAACATCGAGGGCCAAAGGGCCTGTACTGCGCTGTAACGTTCTATGTTCTACTTTCACCACTTCCTCTGGCAGGCTGTTCAAGACACTCACCATCTTCAATGTGAACGAATTGCCCCTCTGGACCCTTTTGTATCTCTCCCCTGTCACTTTAAACTGGAGTCCTCTAGGTTTAGACTTCCCTACCATGGGGAAAAGCTTTTGGCCATCTACTTTATCTATGCCCCTCGTGACTTTATATATCTCTATAACGTCACCCCTCAGTCTCCTGCACTCCAGGGAAAATAGTCCAACATTCATGGGCCAAACACATACACGTGTGACTAGTTCAATTTGGAAATATGGTAGGCGTGGACTAGAGACATAGAGATGTACAGCATAGAAACAGACCCTTCAGTCCAACCCGTCCATGCCGACCAGATATCCCAACCCAATCTAGTCCCACCTGCCAGCACCCGGCCATATCCCTCCAAGCCCTTCCTGTTCATATACCCATCCAAATGCCTCTTAAATGTTGCAATTGTACCAGCCTCCCCACTTTTTTCTGGCAGCTCATTCCACACCCGTACCACTTTCTGTGTGAAAATGTTGCCCCTAAGGTCTCCTTTATATCTTTCTCCTCTCACCCTAAACCTATGCCCTCTAGTTCTGGACTCCCCAACACCAGGGAAAAGACTTTGTCTATTTATCCTATCCATGCCCCTCATAATTTTGTAAACCTCTATAAACCTCCACCTCTCAACCTCCGATGCTCCAGGAAAAACAGCCCCAGCCTATTTAACCACTCCCTATAGCTCAAATCCTCCAACATTCTTGTAAATCTTTTCTGAACCCTTTCAAGTTTCACAACATCTTTCCGAT
The DNA here is from genome assembly GCF_047496795.1 of Chiloscyllium punctatum. Classification (NCBI taxonomy): domain Eukaryota; kingdom Metazoa; phylum Chordata; class Chondrichthyes; order Orectolobiformes; family Hemiscylliidae; genus Chiloscyllium; species Chiloscyllium punctatum. The sequence continues at coordinate 52,258,608 of NC_092768.1, read as the reverse complement.
AGGAAGGAGACTAGAATTGCACACAATATTCCAACACTGGCCTAACCAATGTCCTATACAACCGCAACAACTCCTGTACTCAATACTCTGACCAATAAATGAAACCATACCAAATGCCTTCTTCACTATCCTATCTACTTGCGACTCCACTTTCAAGGTGCTATGAACCTGCACTCCAAGGTCTCTTTGTTTCACAACAAAGACCTTACCATTTAGTGTATAAATCCTGCTAAGATTTGCTTTCCCAAAATGCAGCATCTTGCATTATCTAAATTAAACTCCATCTGCCACCCATCTGATCCAGATCCTGTTGTAATCTGAGGTAACCTTCTTCACTGTCCACTACACCTCCAGTTTTGATGTCATCTGCAAATTTATATAATTTATATAATTTTACAAAATTATATAGAACATAGAACATTACAGCGCAGTACAGGCCCTTCGGCCCTCGATGTTGTGCCAACCTGTCATACCAATCTGAAGCCCATCTAACCTACACTATTCCATGTACGCCTATATGCTTGTCCAATGCCGACTTAAATGCACTTAAACTTGGCAAATCTACTACCGTTGCAGGCAAAGCATTCCATACCCTTACTACTCTCTGAGTAAAGAAACTACCTCTGACATCTGTCCTACATCTATCACCCCTCAATTTAAAGCTATGCCCCCTCGTGCTCGCCGTCACCATACTTAGAAAAAGGCTCTCCCTGTCCACCCTATCTAACCCTCTGATTATCTTATATGTCTCTATTTAGTCAACTCTCAACCTTCTTCTCTCTTACGAAAACAGCCTCAAGTCCCTCAGCCTTTCCTTGTAAGACCTTCCCTCCATACCAGGCAACATCCCAGTAAATCTCCTTTGCACCCTTTCCAAGGCTTCCACATCCTTTTTATAATGCGGTGACCAGAACTGTACACAATACTCCAAGTCCATATAAAGTTTTGTACAGCTGTAGCATAACCTCATGGTTTCAGAACTCGATTCCTCTATTAATAAAAGCTAAAACACTGTATGCCTTCTTAACAACCCTGTCAACCTGGGTGGCAACTTTCAAGGATCTGTGTACCTGGACACTGAGATCTCTCCGCTCATCTGCACTCCCAAGAATCCTACCATTAGCCCATTACTTTGCATTCCGGTTACTCTGACCAAAGTGAATCGCCTCACACCTGTCCACATTAAACTCCATTTGCCACCTCTCAGCCCAGCTCTGCAGCTTATCTATGTCTCTCTGTAACCTACTACATCCTTCGTTACTATCCACAACTCCACCGACCTTAGTGTCGTCTGCAAATTTACTAACCCACCCTTCTACGCCCTCATCCAGGTTGTTTATAAAAATGACGAACAGCAGAGGACCCAACACCGACCCTTGCTATACGCCGCAAGTAACTGGACACCAAGATGAACATGTTCCATCAACCACCACCCTCTGTTTTCTTTCAGTAAGCCAATTACTGATCCAAACTGCTATGTCTCCCACAATCCCATTCCTCCGCATTTTGTATAATAGCCTACCGTGTGGAACCTTATCGATAGCCTTGCTGAAATCCATATACACCACATCAACCAGTTTACTCTCATCTACCTGTTTGGTCACCTTCTCAAAGAACTCAATAAGGTTTGTGAGGCACAACCTACCCTTCACAAAACCGTGCTGACTATCCCTAATCAAATTATTCTTTTCTAGACGATAAATCCTATCTCTTATGAGGGGCGTGGATAGGATAAATAGGCAAAGTCTTTTCCCTGGGGTCGGGGAGTCCAGAACTAGAGGACAAATTTTAGGGTGAGAGAGGAAAGGGACAACTTTTTCACGCAGAGGGTGGTGCGTGTATGGAATGAGCTGCCAGAGGATGTGGTGGAGGCAGGTACGATTGCAACATTTAAGAGGCATTTGGATGGGTATATGAATAAGGAGGGTTTGGAGGGATATGGGCCAGATGCTGGCAGGTGGGATTAGATTGGGTTGGGATATCTGGCTGGCATGGACAGGTTGGACCGAAGGGTTTGTTTCCATGCTGTACATCTCTATGACTCTATGACCTGAAAATGTGTTGTTGGAAAAGCGCAGCAGGTCAGGCAGCATCCAAGGAGCAGGAGAATCGACGTTTCGGGCATGAGCCCTTCTTCAGGAATGAGGAAAGTGTGTCCAGCAGGCTAAGATAAAAGGTAGGGAGAAGGGACTTGGGGGAAGGGCCATTGGAAATGCGATAGGTGGAAGGAGGTCAAGGTGAGGGTGATAGGCTGGAGTGGGGGTGGGGGCGGAGAGGTCAGGAAGAAGATTTGGCAGGTTAGGAAGGCGGTGCTGAGTTCGAGGGATTTGACTGAGACAAGGTGGGGGGGAAGGGAAATGAGGAAACTGGAGAAATCTGAGTTCATCCCTTGTGGTTGGAGGGTTCCTAGGTGGAAGATGAGGCACTCTTCCTCCAACTGTCGTGTTGCTATGGTCTGGCGATGAAGGAGTCCAAGGACCTGCATGTCCTTGGTGGAGTGGGAGGGTGATTGAAGTGTTGAGCCACGGGGTGGTTGGGTTGGTTGGTCCGGGTGTCCCAGAGGTGTTCTCTGAAACGTTCCATTCCTATTCCCCTTCCCACTCCCTCTTCAACACATCCATCCTCTGTCTCTTCCATTGCCATAGTGAATAGACTGCAAATTAGAGGAATATGGCCTCATCTTCCGCCTGGGTAGCCTACAGCCTGGAGGACTCAACATTAACTTCTTCAATTTCAAATAACCTCCCCACCCATCCTCCAACTCCCTTTCCAGGTCTGCACTCTCCCCCCACCCCACCCCAATCCCTCTAACTGACCATTCCTTCCAGCTACTACCTGCATTCATCCCTCCCATCGACCAACCACGTCATACCCTTTACCCTGTGTTCACCTATCCCCACACCACCACCCCCACCTTTATCTAGAGCACCCCCTACACCCACCCTGAGTCCTGAAGAAGGGTTACACTGGAAACATCCATTTCTCCACCTCTTGATGCTGCCTAGCTTGCTATGTTCTTCCAGCCTCCTGCCTGTCTACCTTGGATTCCAGCTTCTGCAGCTTTTTTGTCTCTCACAAACATCCTGGCAAGCTACAGCAAGACATCCCAACTCCTATACTCAGCGCTAGCATGACAAAAGTCTTATTCACAGCCCAGTATATTTGTTATGACCCTGTTCCCAATCGATCTCTTTGTTCTAAACCTCCCCAGAGCCACACCATTGACTGTGTAAGTCCTGCCCTGGTTTGCTTTACTGAAATAAAGGACTTTGCATTTATGTCTGTAAACTCTGTTTGCCATTCCTCAGCTCATTGGCCCAGTTGATCAAGATCTTGCTGCACTGCCAGGAAACCTTCACTGTCCACTATTCACCTACTCTTTGTGTCTTCCACAAATTCACTAACCATACCTCCTATATTCTTATCCAAATATTTTATAAAAATAACAAATAATAGTGGACCCAGCACCTAGCCATGTGGCAAACAGGCCTCCGGTGTGAAAAACAAACTCTCCACCATCACCATCTATCTTCTATTGTCAAGTCAATCTTGTATCCAATTGGCTAGTTCTCCCTGGCTCCTGTGAGATTTAATCTTACTCAATAAGCTACCATGCAGTATCTTGTCAAAGGCTTTGCTAAAGTGCATGCAGACATCGTCTACCGCACTGCCTTCACCCAGCTGCTTGGTCACCCCTTCCAGTGACTCCTGGGAAAAAAAAGTCATCAAACAAAAATGGCTGTCCTTGACTCTGTCCCCACCAACGACTCTTGGAATGGAGGTAATAAGGGTCAGAATGCAGAATAAACATTCCTTGACTCCGTCCAACACAAAAGGAAACAAATAATAAAATCCCCTCAGTTCCATCCACCTTGAACGTTCCTGGGATAGGACCAAAAATGGTCTAAACATCAGAGGGAAAGGTTCCTCCACCCATTGCAAATGAAAATAAAGTTCCCTGTATACCAAACCCATCAAGCATTTCTGGGACAGTGAACACTTGGGGTTAAAATAAAAGTCCCCTTGGCTCTTTCAAGGGGTCCAATGTTGATACAAAGGGAAAATAAAACAGCTCTCTTCCTGGAGCATAGAACAATACAGCACAGTACAGGCCCTTCGACCCACAATGCTGAGCCAAGCGTTTGTCTTAAACTAACGTCAGCTAACCAACACACCCCTCACTCAATTTACTGCCATCCATGTGCTTGTTCCTCCAACATTGCCAAGAATCCTGTCTTTAACCCTGTATTCAGTATTCAAATTTGAACTTCCAAAATGAATCGCTCCATAATTATCTGTGTTGCACTCCATCTGCCACTTCTCAGCCCAGCTTTGCATCCTGTCAATGTCATTTTGTAGCGTGCAACAGCCCTCGACACTATCTACAACACCACTGACCTTGGTGACATCGGCAAACTTACTAACCCACCTTCCACTTCTTCATCCAGGTCATTTGTAAAAACTACAAAGAGCAGAGACCCAAGAACCCTGTGGCACACCACTGGTCACCGATCTCCAGGCAGAATACTTTCCGTCCACTGCCACTCTCTTCATTTTTTCAGCCAGTCAATTCTATCTCCAGACATCCAAATTTCCCTGTATTGCATGCCTCCTTACTTTCTGAATGAGCCTACCTTATCAAGTGCCTTGCTTGAAATCCATATACACCACATCCACTACTTGACCTTCATCAACTTGTCTCATGACATCCTCAAAGAACTCAATAAGGCTTGTGAGGCATGACCTGCCCCTCACAAAGGCAAAAGTGAGGACTGCAGATGCTGGAAACCAGAGTCTAGATTAGAATGGTGCTGGAAAAGTACAGCAGGTCATGCAGCATCCGAGGAGTAGGAAAATCGACATTTTGGGCAAAATTCCTGATGAAGGGCTTTTGCCCGAAATGTCTATTTTCCTGCTCCTTGGATGCTGCCTGACCTGCTGTGCTTTTCCAGCACCACTCTAATCTAGTCTCTAACCCTCACAAAGCCATGCTGACTATCTTTAATCAGACTATGTTTTTCCAAATAGTCATAAATCCTACCTCCCAGAAACCTTTCCAGTATCTTGCTTACCATTGAAGTAAGACTGACTGGTCTGTAATTCCCAGGGACTTCCCTGTTCCCTTTCTTGAACAGAGGTACAACTTCTGTCCAATCATCCAGTACTAGCCCCGCGGAGAGTGAGGATGCAAAGATCATCACCAGAGGTGCAGCAATCTCATTGCTCGCTTCCCATAGTATCATTGGATATATCTGGTCCGGCCCTGGGGCCTTATCTAACTGATGCTTCCCAGAATTTCCAGCACATCCACTCCCTTAATATTAATCTGCTCAAGCCTACTATCCTGGTCCACGTTCCTATCAACAAAATCCCTCTTTCTCGTGAAATACTGAAACAGAAAACTCAACCAGGAGCGGCAGAGACAAGTCACTACAAATGGCGGAGGAAAGATCACAGAAGCGCTTCACAGGAAGCTCCCAAGCACTGAGGATGTCACCCAGACAGGGGACAAAACGTCTGCAACACAAATTCCCAGCTCGGCGAACAGAACCACAACAACGAGCACCCGAGCTACAAATCTTCTCCCAAACTTTGAGTACTCTATTATTTCTCACCTACGTGTAGCAGACCTTTGGGTTTTCCCTAATCCTTCCACCAAGGCCTTTTTGTGCCCCCTCCTGTCTCTCCTCAGTCCATTTGAGTTCTTTCCTAGCTACCCTGTAATCCACTAAAGCTGTGCCAGATCCTTGCTTCCTCAACCTTATGAAAGCCTCCTTCCTCCTGTTGACGAGAAGCTCCTCTGCTCTTGCCATCCAAGGCCCCTTCACCTGACCATTCCTTGCCTGTCTCAGTGGGGCAAAGTTATCCAACCCAATCATGAAGGGGCATAGATAGGATAAATAGACAAAGTCCTTTCCCTGGGGTGGGGAAGTCCAGAACTAGAGGACATAGGTTTCGGGTGAGAGGAGAAAGATATAAAAGAGACCTAAAGGGCAACTTTTTCACACAGAGGGTGGTACGTGTATGGAATTAACTGCCAGAGGAAGTGGTGGAGGCTGGTACAATTGCAACATTTAAGAGGCATTTGGATGGGTATATGAATAGGAAGGGTTTGGAGGGATATGGGCCGGGTGCTGGCAGGTGGGACTAGATTCGGTTGGGATATCTGGTCGGCATGGACGGATTGGATTAAAGGGTCTGTTTCCATGCCGTACATCTCTATGACTTGCAACAAGTGTTCCTTAAATAGCGTCCACATTTCTGTTGTGCATTCCCTGTAGAATAACTGTTCACAATTTATACTCCACAGCTTGAGTCTAATAGCAGTATAATTTCCTCTCCCCCGATTAAATACCTTCCCACACTGTCAGTTCCTATCCCTCTCCATGGCTATGGTTAAGGTGAGGCAGTCGTAGTCACTGTCACCAAAATGCTCTCCCAAGAGATCTGACACCTGGCCTGGCATGTTGCCTAGCACGAAATCCAATATGGCCTCCCTCAGTCGGCTGATCGACATATTGAGTCAGGATTCCTTCCTGGACGCACCTGACAAAATCAGCTCCATCCAGACCATCTGCACTATGGAGGTTCTAATCAATATTGGGGAATTTGAGGTCACCAATAACAACAACTCTGTCACATCTATACCTTTCCAAGATCGGCTGTCAAATCTGTTCTTTCATCTCTCTGCTGCTATTGTCGGGTCTATAGAAAACAGGAGCGGCAGAGACAAACCACGATAAATGCTGGAGGAAACATCACAGAAGCGCTTCACAGGAGGCTCCCAAGCACTGAGGATGTCACCTAGACAGGGGACGAAACGTCTGCAACACAAATTCCCAGCTCGGCGAACACAACCACAACAACCCAACAAAGTGACTGCTCCTTTCCTGTTACTGACTTCCACCCGCACTGTCTCAGTCGATAAACCCTCCTCAACAACCTTCTTTTCTGCAGCTGTGATGCACTCTCTAATTAACAATGCTACTCCACCCCCTCTTTTACCCCACTTCCTGTTCTTTTAAAAAGATCTAAACCCTGGAACATCCAGCAACCATTCTTGCCCCTGTGAAACCCAGGTCTCTGTTATGGCCACAACATCATAGCCCCAAGTACTGATCCATGCTCTAAGTTCATCACTCTTATTTCTGATACTCCTTGCATTGAAACAGATACACTTTAACCCATCCCTTTGCCCTAACAACTATGTGTCCTTCCTGACAGACTCTCTGCATTCTATTTCTCCCCGTTCAACAACTATCCTCTCCACTGATCTGTAGCTCTGGTTCCCATCCCCCTGCTGAGGGGGCATAATTTTAAGGTGATTGGAGGAAGGTTTCAAGAAGATGTCAGAGGTAGGTTCTTTTCATTGAGAGTAATGGGTGTGTGGAATGCAGTGCCAGGGTGGTAGTAGAGACAGAGAGATTAGGGGCATTTAAGCGACATGGACAAGTACATGGATGGCAGTAAACTGAGGGGTGTGTAGGTTAGGTTGATCTTACATTAAAATAAATGCTCGGCACAACATCGTGAACCGAAGGGCCTGGACTGTGCTGTTCTATGTTCTAACAACCAGTTTTTGCATTGGACCCCACATACCTGCCCAGGGTCAGTCTAACTGAACACATATATAGAAGTTTGATTGTTGTTAATGTCAGTGACAAACTCTGGTGGACATTAGGAGATGATTTGGAAAAATACGACACTGGTATTGAACTGCTCCCAGAAAGATTACAACACAACTGGCTATCGCACAAAATTTTCGTTGCTGCAACAGATAGAAAAAAGGCATTAACAAAATTGAAGTCTTTGGTGGGACTCAGATTTTGGCATTCGTGCACTTAGATACAAACCCAGCATTGGCTATGTCTCCTCTGACACCTGGCAGTAACGTTCATTCCACTTGGTTTAATGAATATAATTATCTTAGCAACGAAAGGTTTTAAATGGAAACAGGAACTCACTCGAATGACACTGAGCAGGCGTGAGCACAGGCTGCTGGTCAGCCAACAGAGGTACCGTAATTTAGCGTGTATAAGACCCCGCTCAACTTGTAAATTATTTGATCACCACTGCTGTATGTGGAGTTATTTGTCCAATATTTAAGAATTGTCGAATGAATATTTTCTTTATTTCTTTTCCATTGCTATTTTATCAACAGCATTCTTGTAAAACATGATAGGTTAGCATTTGAACCCATCACATGAAAACCTGTTTAATGGCTTCGGAGGGTGTTGGGATCCAACTCACCTGATGCTTGCCCAATGAACAGGAGGGAATGTGGTATTGGTGATTCATGACCTCCAGCATTTTTACACAAGTATTGGCTTTTTATTCACGAGCCTGATTTAAAAACTCGAAATGTGGAAGCTAAGTTGAAACCTCGCATGTCTGAGGAATTTGCAAACTACAAAGCTAATATCCCTGCAGTGTTCCAGCAGCCAGGCCTTGAACAATTGCATTCCCATCACAAACAGTCAACATATTGTCGAGCTATCACCATTGTTAACAGCTAACCCGGGAATGCAACTTTTTTAAAAAAGATTTTGTGATTTACACATGAAAGAAGTGAAACTATCACTGTATTCTAACAGATGAAAGGCTTAACAGACAATCAATTTTTCAATGTATATTGAATCAATTTCAGTTACATCACACTGCAAATTTTTGCTATAAATTCTGTGTTACGATCGAACCCTTCACTATCACCTGATGAAGGAGCGACGCTCCGAAAGCTAGTGTGCTTCCAATTAAACCTGTTGGACTATAATCTTTTGTTGTGTGATTTTTAACTTTAGACAGGTCTGAAATTGCTTGGCCTGGAGCTAACAACCATGTTGTTTTCACCTCCAGTGAACCTGCTTAGTGTGAAGAATGTTACACTGACCTGGTGGCACACAGCTCTTCAGGGGTCCAAGACACAGTACGACAGGGACAGCAATTGACATTTGAAGGTTCAAATGTCCATGTTCTGTTTTGATCTGCAGAAATGAAAAGTAGTCACCTCATTGGATCCTCCTGCTCCTGACTGATGCTAGCATTAGGTATAGGCCACAGAATCTTTAAGAATCATTTAAAAATCGGTAAGAATCATGGGAGTAATAAAGTAGCAACCTGAAACTCCAGCTCTCTGGCTTTATCACCTTCTTCAATGGCATCCACCAGGGATACCACCTCGGTGAGACAACCCAAACACCAGGACCAGCCCAAGATGAGAAGAGAAGCTCAAATAAATGACTGCAGATCCTGAAATATCAGCCAAACCTCAAAGATTGAGGAACAGCCTGGTCCTAGTCTTATTGATCAGGTGTTGCAGTTCTTTCAGATGAGCAGTTCAAATCCAGTTGTAGGGACCTATGGATAGGGTGGAGTGAATCCTCAGACATGTGTGCCAGAAGTCAACAGCTAATGCAGATGGAGTCATAGAAGTATGCAGCATGGAAACAGACCCTTCGGTCCAACCTGTCCATGCCGACCAGATATCCCAACCCAATCTAGTCCCACCTGCCAGCACCCGGCCCATATCCCTCCAAACCCTTCCTATTCATATACCCATCCAAATGCCTCTTAAAGGTTGCAATTGTACTAGCCTCCATCACATCCTCTGGCAGCTCATTCCAGATACGTACCACCTTCTGCGTGAAAAGGTTGCCCCTTAGGTCTCTTTTATATCTTTCCCCTCTCACCCTTAACCTATGCCCTCTAGTTCTGGACTCCCCGACCCCAGGGAAAAACTTTGCCTATTTACCATATCCATGCCCCTCACAATTTTGTAAACCTCTGTAAGTTCATCTCAGCCTCCGACGCTCCAGGGAAAACAGCCCCAGCCTGTTCAGCCTCTCCCAGTAGCTCATATCCTCCAATACTGGCAACATGCTTATAAATCTTTTCTGAACCCTTTCAAGTTTCACAACATTTTTCCAATAGGAAGGAGACCAGAATTGCACGTAATATTCCAACAGTGGCCTAACCAATGTCCTGTACAGCCGCAACATGACCTCCCAACTCCTGTACTCAATACTCTGACCAATAAAGGAAAGCATACCAACCACCTTCTTCACTATCCTGTCTACCTGCAACTACTTTCAAGGAGCTATGAATCTGCACTCCAAGGTCTCTTTGTTCAGCAACACTCCCTAGGATCTTACCATTAAGTGTATAAATCCTGCTAAGATTTGCTTTCCCAAAATGCAACACTTCATATTTATCTGAATTTGAGACTGTTTGGAAATTTAAGACAGTTCACCGAAGAGATTAATAGAGTTTGACAGAGATTAATTGAAGTACAATAATAGAGTCTGATAAATGTTTTTTTCCCTGATAAAGTGTTTAATAAAGATGTGTTGGACCTTCCCCGACTCTTCTTTCCTTTGACTCTCTCACTGCATATTATGCCTGAACTAATAAGGGTTACTACAAACTGGTCAGGGTTAGTCAGGTACATTTAGCCACCTTTCACTTTGCAATAAAATTGTTAATGTGACCAGTAAGGTGACAGCATTACTTTTAAATAACAAAGTGATGACACTTACTCCTTAGAGAAACTGACCTCAACAGAATTAGGATATTATTAAACACATTGATACCTGCTAACATGAGAAAAGATAAAGAAAGGAGGAGCATTTGGATTGAAACAACCAAGGGATTTAGAATAGATATGCTTTGTAAGGTACAGATGGATGCAGATTGAGCGCTGGAGAATTTTTGTGACGTTATTTTGTGATCTGTGAGTAGGGAATTTGAGAATAACAATGAAATTAAGGAGCATAATTCTTAGTTGATATAATTCAATTTATGGATAATAGAACATAAGATGTTGAACAGATTATGGAAGTAGATTGACTGAAAGAAAATACAATGTAGACAATGTGGATACATCATTGCCGTCAACAATTAAAAGATGAGCGAAAAAGAACAATTATAAGGCAAGAATAAAATATTAAAAAGAACATCCTGTAAAAGCTTAAGATTCCAAGGAAGTTTCTTTTCAATGACTCATTTAAGCTCCAAATAATATTTATAGCTCAGGAAATGATTGAATTGTTTCTATGATGTTAGGATGAGAGACATGTCTAATAGTTATGATAACACCAGTGAAGTGATAGAGAACTAATGTGAAAAATACTTAAAGTATAATCAGTGGGACCAAACTGAAATGTTCTGCATCAGTCCCTCCAATTTTAATTGAATAGAAAGCATGGGAATACTTGGAATCAGATTCTGGATTAGTGGTGCTGGAAGAGCACAGCAGTTCAGGCAGCATCCAAATAGCTTCGAAATCGACGTTTCGGGCAAAAGCCCTTCATCAGGAATAAAAGCAGTTAGCATGAAGCGTGGAGAGATAAGCTAGAGGCGGGTGGGGGTGGGGAGAAAGCAGCATAGAGTACAATGGGTGAGTGGGGGAGGGGATGAAGGTGATAGGTCAAGGAGGAGAGGGTGGAGTGGATAGGTGGAAAAGAAGATAGGCAGGTAGGACAAGTCCGGGCAAGTCAAGGGGACAGTTACTGAGCTGGAAGTTTAGAACTAGGGTGAGGTGGGAGAAGGGGAAATGAGGAAACTGTTGAAGTCTACATTGATGCCCTGGGGTTGAAGTGTTCCGAGGCGGAAGATGAGGCGTTCTTCCTCCAGGCGTCTGGTGGTGAGGGAGCGGCGGTGAAGGAGGCCCACGACCTCCATGTCCTCGGCAGAGTGGGAGGGGGAGTTGAAATGTTGGGCCACGGGACGGTTTGGTTGATTGGTGCGGGTGTCCCGGAGATGTTCCCTAAAGCGCTCTGCTAGGAGGCGCCCAGTCTCCCCAATGTAGAGGAGACCGCATCGGGAGCAACGGATACAATAAATGATATTAGTGGATGTGCAAGTAAAACTTTGATGGATGTGGAAGGCTCCTTTAGGGCCTTGGATAGAGGTGAGGGAGGAGGTGTGGGCGCAGGTTTTACAGTTCCTGCGGTGGCAGGGGAAAGTGCCAGGATGGGAGGGTGGGTCGTAGGGGGGTGTGGACCTGACCAGGTAGTCACGGAGGGAACGGTCTTTGCGGAAGGCGGAAAGGGGTGGGGAGGGAAATATATCCCTGGTAGTGGGGTCAGAGTCAGCCATGATCAGGGAACAGAACTTGTGTTTTAAGTCAATTTAGAAAATTCAAATAGAAGACAAAATGTTGGGAAGTGAAGGTTGAAATTGCAGCACAATATTCTCAAACTTCTCATTTTATCAAAAAATTAAGGTGTGGTAATTGACAAAACATCATATTGGAATTGATGTGGAAGGCTTGACAACAGTCTGCAGAATTTAAAATTCTTGCTGATCTTTTTATTATGGCAGACAAAGAATATAAACTGTTTTATAGAGTGCGTAGAGCAGAATCAAACCAGTCAAAGACAAACTATTTATGAAAGGAATGACTGATTTAATGGAAACTTCAACAGTTCAGTTCGGATTGAGAAATAAGCTCAAGACATCAATCATTGAGTCCAGATTACATAGACCAAAAAGAAGCAAAACACTTATCTGAGCAAAGTCACAATAACAAATGTGTCGAGATGGATGGACCCATTGGTAACTGACAAATTGAGGAACCTGTCGGGAAATTGTGGGACGTGACTTTGGTGATTATCCATCACCCTTAATTCATGTTCAGCTCAGGCTAATCAGAATGTAATTATGTAGTTGATTATACTGGAGGTTATGGCTTGGCAAGAATTAATAAACAATGGCTTTCGGTGACCAAGATACTCCTGGTGAGAAAGATTAAAGTCATCCCATTTCCAACGGTGAAACGAAAGCCCTCAAAGTGTCAAAGCTGTATTTGGCCTATTGGGCATTTGCCAAGGGCCAATAGGAGGCACTGAAAGGTAAAATCGATAGTACAGATAATAGGAGGGACTGTTAGGGAGAGAAAAATCACCAGGTCGTTGATGTATATCACACAATTAGGCAATCCAGAAATGTGGCTGGTGCATTTTTCTTACCAAATGGAATGACTTTAAATTAGCATCATCCTTTCGGTGTCACGAAAGTCAAAATTATCTCCGCTGTTTCGGATTAAGATTCCTGCCAGTATCCACTGAGTAAGTCCAACTTAGAAATTGAAGTTGCTTGCCTCACCTCTCAATAAAGTCTTCCAAATGTGGAATCAGATATGAAGTAGACTTTGTAATTTTATTGACTTTGTGATAGTGCACACTAATTGTTGTGTACCATCTGGTTTTGGCACCATTACTATGGGTGAGCTCCAGTCACTGTAGCTAACTTGGTTTATGTCATCTTTGAGTACATGTTCAATCTCCTTTTCAGTGAGTTTTGAGAAGATTTGTAGCTCAGGTTGAGGTTCTGGTTTGCTCACTGAGCGGCAAGGTTCTTTCCAGACATTTCGATACCCTACTAGGTAACATCTTCAGTGGGCCTCAGGCGAAACACTGCTGAAAATTCCTGCTTTCTATTTACCTGTATATGTTTGGGTTTCTTTGGGTTGGTGATGCCATTTCCTGTAGTTATGTCATTTCCCATGGTGTCATTCCACTGGAAATTACATCACTGCAGGAAATGACATCACCAACCCAAAGAAACTCAAATATATAAATAGAAAGCTGGAATTATCAGCAGTGCTTTGCCTGAGGCCAACTGAAGATGTTACCTAGTAGGGTGATGAAACATCTGGAAATGGACCTTCCAGCTCAGCGAGCAAACCTACATCCATCTTCTTTTGAATCTGTGCCAAATTTCGAGGATTAAGTCTATAAGAATGTTGCTTAATTGGAACAACATTTCCTATATCAACATCATGTGATTAGTACTTCTCAGCTTATTCCCATATATCCCCCTATGAGATAGCAATAGCTTTTTCAGGTTATTTCAGTGCCCCTCTGGAATGGAACTCAGTAGCTTATCCCAATTTTTCTGAATTTTCTCATTATTCAATTTATTTTGAGGTATGTCCAATTCAGAATCCTCTGAATGTGGTTCTTCACTCTGTGTTGTAACCAGTAATACATTCTCCTTTTGCTTTCCTTCCCTGTCAAAATACCTTCTGAGCACATTCACATGACACACTCTGTGATATGTCTTTCTGCCTGGAGTCCTTATCAAATAGTTCACCTTACTCAATTTTCTTTTAATTTGATAAAGTTCACTAAACCCTATTTTTAAAGGTTCACCTATCACTGGAAGTAAACTAATACTTTATCTCCATGAGCAAACTTACAAATTGTTGATTTCTTATCTGCTGTGATACTTTTAAATGCTGTCTATCCAACTCACCTGCTTTATTTGATCTTTCCCTGAAATTTGACACATAATCCAAATGTGTGGTCTCTGAGTTCTGACTCACTAAATTCTGCTTAATTAATTTCAGTGGTCCTCTCACCTCTTACCAAAAACGAATTCAAGTAGACTGAATTTGGTCAATATATTTGGTGCATCCCTATAACTTGACGAGTTTCTGTTCATTTCTCATCTGCCTGAATATGTGATGATATCCATTTCCTCATCAAGACATCATTTTTAAAGCAATAACACTCTGAGATACAGTCAGATTCTTGTAAGCTTTTCAATGGCAACTGCTTCAATTTTTCATCTTTCTGTTGTAACTCAGTTAATTTCTCTGAACTAAAATTACCTTTGCCCTCCACCTTCAATCATTCGAGCGAATATGGTCCCTGATAATTCTACTTCAACCTCCTTATCTATATTCTTTGATTTCTCCTCCTGCTTCAAACTATGATGTTGTGGCCTTGTTATCGCAGAGTCAAGAAAGGTCCACGGATATATTTCCTGTAATATCTCAGTTGCCTGATTTTCCACTGGCTTTTCGACCACAGCAGGCAGCACACCTACCTGTGACCCAGCAAATCATTACAAAGGCCAAATTGTGTCCCTGGAGCTAAAAATTCTTCTAGTACTCCTACTATCATTTCTCCAGACTTCACCGGACACTCCAACCTCACTTTCCATAATGGAGCATTTCTCATCACATGATTAATTTCACACATGACCATGTTTTCTGGCAAAACTTCTTGTGAATTATTTGTCTCCTCATCTCTCGTCAGCAAAGATTGACCTCCTCCTCTATCTATTAAAATTTAAGTTTTTTTAACATGCTGCTCCTGATATGTCTGAGTAAACCTTACCCTCAGAAGGAAATTGTTTCAGGAGATCTGACACTTCCTTCTCAACCAACCTCCAACCAGGTTGTATAGCCTTTTAGCTTCTACCGTGCTTTTCTTTCCTACTCCAACAAAAGTCACTAGCTTATCCTGTTTTCCGACATCTACCTTCCCAGGGCTCCTTCTAACCCACCAACACCTGAGCTTTTTCTGACTTCTCTTTCCCCTTCATGGGTTTCCTTTTTTACCCTGTGGCAACTACCTTTATTATCTTCAATAAGATCTCCTTTCCCCTTCCCACCTGAGGATTTCTCTGTTCCCCAGTTTCTACCCCTCAATTGACATTGGCAGCCAAACTTTGATTTATGAATGAACTCATAACCATCAGCCATTTCAGCTGCTAACCTTGCTGTTTAAACTCTCCGTTCTTCTACATCAGTTCGCACTACTTCAGGACGTGAATTTTTGAATTTCTCCTAAAAAGTCATCTCTCTAAGAGCATCGTAGGTTTGCTCTACTTTTAATGCCCTTATCCACCTAACAAAATTACTTTGTTTGATCTTTTCAAACTCAATGTAGGTTTGACCAGGGTCCCTCCTTAGATTCCTTAAACATTATCTGTCGGCTTCTGGCATAAGCTGATGTGCATTGAAGATGGTTGTCTTCACTTCCTCATTCTCCCCAGGTACCTCTCTGATAGTGATACGTACACCTCACTAGCTCTACCTACCAGCTTTGTTTAGATCAGTAAAACCCACATGGTCACCGGTCATTTCATTTGTTTAGCCATGTTCTGTAATGAAACAAAACACCTTTTACATCCTTCTCATCGAATTTAGCCAATGCTTGCATATTTTGGGGTCGGCGATGGCCTAGTGGTATTATCACTGGACTGTTAATTCAGAGACCCAGATAATATTCTGGGGATCGGGATGTGAACCCCACCACAGCAGATGGTGGAATTTGAATGCAATAAATATCCGGAACTCAAGAATCTAATAGAACATGGAACAGTATGGCATAGTACAGGCCTTTTGGCCCGCGATGTTGTGCTGACATATTATCCTACTGTAAGATCAGACTAATCTATATACCCTTCATTGTACTATCTTCCATGTGCCTATCCAAGAGTCGCTTAAATGTCTCTAATGTATCTGGCTCTACTACTACTGCTGGCAGTCCATTCCACACACCCACCACTCTCTGTGTAAAGAACCTATCTCTGACATGTCCCCTAAACCCTACTCCAACTACCTTCAAATTATGTTCCCTCGTGATAGCCAATTCTGCCCTGGGAAAAACAATCTCTGGCTATCCACTCTGTCTGTGCCTCTCAACATCTTGTACACCTCTATTAAGTCACATCTCATCCTTCTTCGTTCCAATGAGAAGCCCTAGATCCTCAACCTTTCTTCATAAAACATGCCCTCCAGTCCAGGCAGCATCCTGGTAAATCTCCTCTGCACACTCTCTGAAGCTTCCACATCCTTCCTATAATGAGGCAACAGAACTGAACACAATATTCCAAGTGTGGTCAAACTAGGATTCTATAGAGTTGTAGCATAACTTCACCATTCTTAAGCTCATTCTCCCTGCTAATGAAAGCCAACACACCATGCACCTTCTTGACAATCTTATCAACTTGGGTGGCAACATTGACCCTAAGATCTCTCTATTCGTCCATACTGTGAAGAATCCTGTCTTTCACCCTGTAATCTGCATTCAAATTTGACCTTCCAAAGTGAATCACTTTACACTTTTCCACATTGAAATTCATCTGCCCAGCTCTGCATCCTTTCAATGTCTCATTGCAATTTACAACAGCTCTCCACACCAACCTCAACTCTACCAACTGTCATGTCAGTGGCTAACTTACTAACCCGCCCTTCCACTTCCTCAGACAAGTTATTTATAAAAATCACAAAGAGCAGAGGTCCCAGAACTGATCCCTATGGAACACCACTGGTCACTGAGCACCAGGCTGAATACTTTCCATCTATTACCACCTTCTATGGGCCAGCTAATTCGGTATCCAAACAATCAGGTTTCCCTGTATCTCATGCCTCCTTACTTTTTAAATGAGCCTACCATGAGGAACCTTATCAATTGTCTTGCTAAAATCTATGTACACTACATCCTCAAAGAATTCAGTCAGGTTTGTGAGGCATGACCTGCCCCTCACAAAGCCATGCTGACTATCTGTAATCAAACTATAGCTTTCCAAAGCATCATAAATCCTGTCTCTCAGAATCCTCTCCAATACTTGGCCCACCATAGATGTATGACCGACTGGTCTGTAATTCCCAGGATTATCCCTATTCCCTTTCTTGAACAAGTGAATAACATTTGCCACCCTCCAATCATCTGGCACTACTCTAGTGGACGGTGAAGTCGCAAAGATCATTGCCAAAGGCACAGCAATCTCTTCTCTCACTTCCTGTAGTTACCTAGGATATATTTCATCTGGCCCAGGGGATTTATCTATCCTCATGATTTTCAAAACTTTCAGCACATCCTCCTTCTGAACATCCACCTGCTCTAGCATCTCAATCTTTTTATCGCAGTCCTCAGAAACGTCAAGGTCCCTCTCAGGAGTGAATATCGAAGCATTCATTAAGGACCCCCCCTACTACCTCTCACTCCAGGAATAAGTCCCCTCCACTATCCCTGATCAGCCCTACCCTCACTCTGACCATCCTCTTGTTCCTCACATAAGTGTAGAATGCCTTAGGGTTTTCCTTAATCCTACCCACCAAGGTTTTCTCACGCCCACTTCTCGCTCTCCAAAGTCCATTAGATTTCCTACAGTTTGGAACCGGGCCCTTCAGCCCAACAAGTCCACACTGACCCTCCAAAGCATAACCCACCCAGACCCGTTCGCCTACCCTATATTTACCCATAACTAATGCACCTAACACTTCGGGGAATTCAACATGGCCAATCCACCTGTCCGACACATCTTTGGACTGTAGGGGAGGAAACTGGACCACCTGGAGGATATGCAAATTCCAAACAGACAATCACCCAAGTTTGGAATCGAACCTGGATCCCTGGTGCTGTGAGGCAGCCATGCTAACCACTGAGCCATTGTACCACCCTCATTCTTCAATTCCTTCCTAGTTACCTTGTAACCCTCTAGAGGGTTTGATCCTTGCCTCCTCAACCTTAAATAGCTTCCTTCTTCCTCTTGAATAGATGTTTATATCCCTTGCCAACCACGGTTCTTTCAATAAGGTTACAACACAGCAGTGAACCCTTCTGTTAATTAAACTAAACCCCTAAAATTCACTATCAAAAGAAAGTATCAATCTATCCTTTAACTCTACAAGTAAACAGTAACAACAACTATTCACCACTCTAAGCCCCGTTTCTCTTAACTGCTTATTATCCACCTCCAAAGCTATAACAATATACTTTTTAAAATCACATGAACTTCACTTCAAACCCATACAGCAGCTGTCATCATTGGTGTCTTTCCTCTTTCGGTTGAAGATCTGCCTGTGTCATCATTTTAAAAAAAATTATGAAAAGATACTTTTGATAGAGAGAATGTTTCAATGGCAGTTATTCTGTCTGATTTTCAAAATGTCTGTTTTTTTAATATCCCCACCATTGGATCATCTCATTGGTTCAATGTTGGCAAAGCAATAAATTAAAACTTGATTGGGTTTTAGGACATAATTTAAACTGGTTGGTTAAATTTGACTTGTTGTCAAAACAGCAACCAACTCAGGTATCTCATTCACAGCTCTATGTTACATATTTTCAATTTTCCTGTACACTCTGAGACTGGTAGCTAGTCATATGACAGGTGATTATTAATATTTTCTTGAGAACTCAAGGAGGTCTGAAGGATTGTTAATACTGGTTCATTTGAAGTGTTGAGATATCTGGATTTGGCTATTTTAAGGTCACTGAAATGGCATTCTACACTGCTCTTGTATTCTCACCCTCTTGAAATGAATGCCAACATTTGTATTTGCCATCCTGGCTGCATGTTAACCTTAAGAGAATCCTGAACTAGGACCCTTAAGTTCTTTTGTGCTTCTGACTTCTGAAGACTTTCTCCATTTAAAAACTCATCCTTGCCTCTACTCTTCCAAACAAAGTCCATAACCTCACACGTTTTCACATTGTATTCCACTCTCTGAGCATGTACAAGTCCTTCTGCAGACTCCCCATTTCCTCATCACTACCTACCTGTCAACCTATCTTTGTGTCACCTGCAAACTTATCTGCTTGGCATGCCCAGTTTGTATTCTGCCAGAGCCACTCAGCTACTGACTTCATGACAGCCTTGGTTCAAAACATGGACAGAAGAGCTGAATTGCAGATGGGAGAGGAGAGTGACAGCCCTCGACATCAAGGCTGCATTCGACCAAGTGTGGCATCAAGGAACCCTAGCAAAATTGGAATCAATGGGTATCAGGGGCAAACTCTCTGGTGGTTGGAATCATACCTGACACAAAGGAAGACTGTGGTTGTTAACAGTCAGTCAGCTCAGCTCCAGGAAATACAGTCATACAGCATGGAAACAGACATTTTGGTCCAACCAGTCCATGCTGACCATAATCCCAAACTAACCTACTCCCACTTGTGTGCACTTGGCCCATATTCCTCCAAACATTTCTAATTCATTACTCATCCAAATGTTTTACAGACATTGTCACTGTACTTGCATCCACAAATTCCTCTAACCCTATCGCAAGCAGTGAAGACAGACAGCAGCACCTCTTCCATGATAATCCTCAACAATGGTGCCCCACAAGGATGCATTCTCAGTTCCCCTGTTGTACTCCCTGTATACCCACGACTGTGTTTCCAAATTCCAAACAAGCCCCATCTACAAGTTTGCTGACACCACCACTATGGTAGGATGGATATTAAGCAATAATGAGTCAGAATACACAGAGGGGAGAGAGAGGGCTTGGTATCATGGTGTAATGATAACAACCTCTCTCTCAATGTTGCAAAACTAAACAACTGATCATGGATTTCAAAAAGAAAGGAGGATGACATCCATGTCTACAAAGCTGAGGTTGAGAGGATGGACAGTGTCAAGTTCCTAGGAGTGCCATTAACTGACAACCTTTCCTGGTCTTCCCATGTGGATACGATGGTGAAGATGACTCAACAATGCCTCTCAGGTGGCTCAGAAAATTCAGCATGTCCATAAAGACTCTCATCTTTTACAGATGCACCAAAGAAAGCATTCTCTCTGGCTGTGTAATGGCCTAGTACAGCAACTGCCTTGCCCAGGACTGTTAGAAACTACAGAAAGTTGTGTGAACAGCCCAGACCATCACACAAGCCAACCTCCCATCCTTGAGCTCCATTTACACTTCTCATGGAAAGGCTGTCAACATCATCATAGACCCCGTTCACCCCGGTAATGCTCTCTCCCAACCTCTTCCATCAGGCAGAAGATACAGAAGCTTAAACATACAAATCAACCGGAACAACCTCTTCCCTGCTGTTATGAGACTGCTGAATAGACCTCTCTAACTTCAAGTAATGATGGTCTTGCGAATGTTGATCTTGCTTTGCACAACTTCTGTGCAGTGTAATCTGTATGCCTCACTCTGTCTGATCTGTATGTCCTTGTTCACTATAACCTACCTGTACTTCTCATAAAGCACTGTACACAGGTACATGTGACTACAATAAATCAAATCAAATCAAAGTTCATTCGAACACACGAACCACTCTCAATATAAAAACTTTGACCCGATGTCTTTCTTACAACTTTCTCCTCTCACCTTAAAAATATGCCTGTACACCTTCATATTCCCCATCCGAGGGAAAAGATACCTGCCATATACCTTATGTATACCCTTCATTATTTGATAAACCTCTCAATCTCTTGCACTCCAATGAAAAGAGTCCCAGTCTATCCAGCATCTCCTTATAACTCAAATCCTCCATTCTCAGCAATATTCTGGTAAATCTGTTCTGAACCCTCACCAGCTTAATAATATCCTTCTTATAATAGGGAGTCTAGAACTGGACACAAAATATTCCAGAAGAGGCCTCATCAATGTCCGATACAATCTCAACATAATGACCCAACTCCTATATTCAAAGATCTGAGCAGTGAAGGACTGGTTAGACCAAAGAGTCCGTCTCCACGCTGGTTAATTCTACTGCTCTAAATACTCTGCATCAGTTGACACAAGAGAAAATATTAATACCATTCCAAAATTACAAAATAATCAATGAGCAAATGGAGGAGACAAAATAAATAGAATAAATATCGCTGGGGAAAACATGCTCAGGAATCTAATGAGGCGAAGGTTATGGGTCCTGATGGGTTGCATTCCAGGAAGTTAAAATAAAAGTAGCTGCAGAAATAATGGATGCACTGGGAATAATCTTCCAATAATCCTTGGATTCTGGAAATGGCCCAGAGGATGGGAAAACTGTCAGTGTAGTGCCTTTATTTATAAAAGGTGGGAGACACAAAACAGTTGACAACAGATCAGTTAGGTTAGTGCCTATTATTGAGAAAATGTCTATTCCAAAGGATGTGGTGTTAGAGCATTTAGAAAGAGATAGTATTTGATGAAGCAGAGTCAACATGACTTCATTAAGGGGAAATGATGCCTGACAAATTTATTAGCATTCTGTAAGGAGGTAATAAGCAGGATAGATAAAAGGGAAGCAATGGATGTAATATTTTTGCATTTCGATAAAAATCGGCACAATACGCAATTTAATTAGATAAGAGCTGATGATAGTAATATATTAGCAGTGACAGAGGATTGGCTAATTAATAGAAGGCAGAGAGTTGGCTTAAAGGGAACATTTTCAAGATGGCAACCTGTACCTGAGTGCCAAGGGATTAGTGCTGTGGCCACAATTACTGTCAATATAAATGAATGACTTGGATGATGGAAGTGAATGTACCATCACCAAGCTTGCAGATGATACAATAATAGGTGGGTAGTGATGAGTATGAAAGATTTGGATGGGTTTAATGAGTGGGGAAAAAGCTTGGCAGATGAAATAAATGTGGAGAAAATGTGAGATTATGAACTTTGGCAGGAAAACTAAAGAAACTGAGTATTATTGAACTGGAAAAGTCAACCAAAATCTATGCCACAGGGATTTAGGCTTGTAATCATTGTAATACAGAAAAATTCGAAAGAGGAGTATTGGAGCCATACCAGATACATAGGAAGATGATTGTGGTTTCTGCAGGTCGGTCACCTAAACTCCAGAACATCTCTGCAGGATTCCCTCAGGGTAGTGTCCTAGGCCTAACCATCTTCAGTTGCTTCATCAATTACCTTCCCTCCATCATAAGGTGGGGTGTTCACTGATGATTTGCATAATGTTCAGCACCATGCACAACTCCTCAGATGCTGAAGCAGTCCGTGTCCAAATGCAACAAGATCTGGACAATATCCAGGCTTGGGCTGTCAAGTGGCAAGTAACACTCGCATTATATAAATGCCAAGCAGTAACCAACTCCAATACATGGGGGTACCATCCCCAGCAGGTTCCCCTCCAAGCCACACACCCTCTTTACATGGAAATATATCACTATTTCTTCACTGTGATTGGGTCACCAGCAAGATCGAGTCCTTTCACTGCAAGGACTGGAGTGCACCTTCAGTCTTGATAACAATATTTTCATTTATTCAGTTTATGTGTCATTCTATAAGTTTCCGTTCGACTGTTAATGTCCAGTTTTCTTTTCAGACAGTGCCCCAGCCCCTGACCAGTTCACTCAGTGTAGAGAGAGTTTCACTCTGAATCTAACCTAATGCAGTCCCTGTCCTGGGACTGTTGGACGGGGGGACAGTGTAGAGGTAGTTTGACACTGAATCTAACCCAGTGCAGTCCCTGTCCTGGGATTATTGGATGGGGGAAGAGTGCAGAGGAGGTTTTTCACTCTGAATCTAACCCAATGTATTCCATGTCTGGGGAGTGTTGGATGGGAGAACAGTGCAGAGAGGGATTCACTCTGAATCTAACCCAGTGTAGTCGCTGTCCTGGGAGTGTTGGACGTGGGGACAGGGTAGAGGGAGTTTGACTCTGAATCTAACCCACTTCGGTTCCTGTCCTGGGTGCGTTGGGTGGGGCGGACAGTATAGAGGGAGTTTCTCTCTGAATCAAACCCAGTGCAGTCCCTGTCCTGGGAGTTTATGGATTGGGGGACAGTGTAGAGGAAGATTCTCTCTGAATCTAATCCAGTGCAGTCCCTGTCCTGGGAGTGTTGGATGGGGACGGTGTTGAGGGAGTTTGACTCTGAATCTAACCCAGTGTAGTCCCTGTCCTGGAATGTTGGATGGGGGGACACTGTAGAGTGAGTTTCACTCTGAATCTAATCCAGTGTAGCCCCTGTCCTGGGAGAGTTGAATGGGGGGACTGTGTAGAGGGAGTTTCACTCTGCATCTAACCCAGTCAGTCCCTGTCCTGGGATTGTTGGATAGGGGACAGTGTAGAGGGAGTTTTTCACTCTGCATCTAACCCAGTTTAATCCCTGTCCTGGGAGTGTTGGGTGGGTGGACAGTGTAGAGGGAATTTTACTCTGAAACTATTCCCAGAGCAGACCCTGTCCTGGGAGAGTTGAATGGAGGAAAAGTGTAGAGAGAGAGATTCACTCTGCATCCATCCCGTCAGTCCATGTCCTGGGAGTGTTGGATGGGGGGACACTGTAGAGAGAGTTTCACTCTGAATCTAACCCAGTGTAGTCCCTGTCCTGGGAGTGTTGGATGGGGGGACAGTGTAGAGGGAGTTTCACTCTGCATCCAACCCAGTGCAGTCCCTGTCCTGGGAGAGTTGGATCGGGTGACTTTGTAGAGGGAGATTCACTCTGAATCTAACCCAGTGCAGTCCCTCTCCTGTAAGTGTTGAATGGAAGGACAGTGTAGAGGGAGATTCACTCTGAATCTAACCCAGTGCAGTCCCTCTCATGGGAGTGTTGGATATGGGGACAGCGTAGAGGCAGTTTGACTCCGAATCTAACCCAGTGCAGTCCTTGTCCCTGGAATGTTTTATTGGGAGTGTTCGATGAGGGGAGAGTGTAGAGGGAATTTCAATCTGAATCTCGCCCAGTGTAGTCCTTGTCCTGGGAGTGCTGGATATGGGGACAGTGTAGAGGGAGTTTGACTCTGAATCTAACCCAGTGCAGACGCTGCCCTGGGAGTGTTGGGCGATGGGACAGTGTAGATGGAGTTTGACTCTGAATCTAACCCAGTGCAGTCGCTGTCCTGGGAGTGCTGGATGGGGGGACAGAATAGAGGAAGTTTTCACTCTGAATCTAACCTAGTCCAGACACTGTCCTGGGAGTGTTGGATGGGGGCACAGTGTAGAGGGAGTTTCACTCTGAATCTAATCCAGGGTACACCCTGTCCTGGGAGTGTTGGGCGGTGGAACAGTGTAGACGGAGTTTGACTCTGAATCTAACCCACTCCGGTTTCTGTCCTGGGTGCGTTGGGTGGGGCGGACAGTGTAGAGGGAGTTTCTCTCTGAATCTAAACCAGTGTAGTCCCTGTCCTGCAAAAGTTGGATGGGGGGACAGTGTCGAGGGTGTTTGACTCTGAATCTAATCCAGTGCAGTCCCTGTCCTGGGAGTGTTGGATGGGGGTACAGTGTAGAGGGAGTTTCACTCTGAATCTAACCCAGGGTAGACCCTGTCCTGGGAGTGTTGGATATTGGGACACTGAAGAGGGAGTTCACTCTGAAACTAACCCAGGGTAGTCCCTGTCCTGGGAGTGTTGGATGGGGGGACAATGTAGAGGGAGTTTCACTCTAATTCTAACCCAGTGTAGTCCCTGTCCTGAGAGTGTTGGATGGGGGGACAGTGTAGAGGGAGTTTCACTCGAATTCCAACCCAGTGTAGTCCTTGTCCTGGGAGTGTTGCACTGGGGGATGGTATAGAGGGAATTTCACTCTGCATCCAACCTAGTGCAGTCCCTGCCCTGGGAGAGTTGGATCGGGGGACAGTGTAGAGGGAGATTCACTCTGAATCTAACCCAGTGTAGTCCCTCTCCTGTAAGTGTTGAATGGAAGGACAGTGTAGAGGGAGATTCACTCTGAATCTAACCCAGTGTAGTCCTTGTCCATGGAGTGTTGGATCGGGGGACTTTGTAGAGGAAGTTTGACTACGAATGGGGGGACTGTGTAGAAGGGGCTTCACTCTGCATCTAACCCAGTCAGTCCCTGTCCTGGGATTGTTGGATAGGGGACAGTGTAGAGGGAGTTTTTCACTCTGCATCTAACCCAGTTTAATCCCTGTCCTGTGAGTGTTGGATGGGGGGACACTGTAGAGGAAGTTTCACTCTGAATCTAACCCAGTGTAGTTCTTGTCCTGGGAGTGTTGCACTGGGGACAATGTAGGGGGAATTTCACTCTGCATCCAATGTACTGCAGTCCCTGTCCTGGGATTGTTGGATGGGGGACAGTGTAGAGGGAGTTTTTCACTCTGCATCTAACCCAGTTTAATCCCTGTCCTGGGAGTGTTGGATGGGTGGACAGTGTAGAGGGAATTTTCCTCTGAATCTATCCCAGAGCAGACCCTGTCCTGGGAGAGTTGAATGAAGGAACAGGTAGAGAGAGATTCACTCTGCATCAAACCGTCAGTCCATGTCCTGGGATTGTTGGATGGGGGCACAGTGTAGAGGAAGTTTGACTCTGAATCTAACCAAGTGCATCCCTGTCCTGGGATTGTTGGATGGAGGACAGTGTAGAGGGAGTTTTTCACTCTGCATCTAACCCAGTTTAATCCCTGTCCTGGGAGTGTTGGGTGGGTGGACAGTGTAGAGGGAATTTTACTCTGAATCTATCCCAGAGCAGACCCTGTCCTGGGAGAGTTAAATGGAGGAAAAGTGTAGAGAGAGGGATACACTCTGCATCCAACCCGTCAGTCCATGTTGGATTGTTCGATGGGGGGACAGTGTAGAGGGAGTTTCAATCTGAATCTAACCCAGTGTACTCCCTGTCCTGGGAGTGTTGAATGGGGGAACAGTGTACAGGGAGTTTCACTCTGAATCTAACCCAGTGTACTCCCTGTCCTGGGAGTGTTTAATGGGGGAACAGTGTACAGGGAGTTTCACTCTGAATCTAACCCAGTGTACTCCCTGTCCTGGGAGTGTTTAATGGGGGGACAGTGTACAGGGAGTTTCACTCTGAATCTAACCAAGTGTAGTCCCTGTCCTGGGATTGTTGGATGGAGGACAGTGTAGAGGGAGTTTTTCACTCTGCATCTAACCCAGTTTAGTCCATGTCCTGGGAGTGTTGGATGGGGGACAGTGTAGAGGGAGTTTCACTCTGAATCTATCCCAGAGCAGACCCTGTCCTGGGAGAGTTGAATGGAAGGACAGTGTAGAGGGAGATTCACTCTGCATCTAACCCAGTGTAGTCCCTCTCCTGGGAGTGTTGGATCGGGGGACTTTGTAGAGGGAGTTTGATTCTGAATCTAACCAAGTGCAGTCCCTCTCCTGGGAGTGTTGGATATGGGGACAGAGCAGTGGCAGTTTGACTCTGAATCTAACCCAGTGCAGACCCTGTCATGGCAATGTTTTATTGGGAGTGTTCGATGAGAGGAGAGTGTAGAGTGAATTTCAATCTGAATCTAACCCTTGTAGTGTAGTGTAGTGTAGTCCTTGACCTGGGAGTGTTTTGTTAGTGGACAGTGTAGATGGAGTTTGACTCTGAATCTAACCCAGTGTAGTCCCTGTCCTGCAAAGGTTGGATGGGGGAACAGTGTCGAGGGAGTTTGACTCTGAATCTAATCCAGTGCAGCCCTGTCCTGGGAGTGTTGGATATGGGGGTACAGTGTACAGGGAGTTTCACTCTGAATCTATCCTAGCGCAGACCCTGTCCTGGGAGAGTTGAATGGAGGAAAAGTGTAGAGAGAGATTCACTCTGCATCCAACCCGTCAGTCCCTGTCCTGGGAGTGTTGGATGGGGGGACAGTGTAGAGGGAGTTTCACTCTGATTCTAACCCAGTGTAGTTCTTGTCCTGGGAGTGTTGCACTGGGGGACAGTGTAGGGGGAATTTCATTCTGCATCCAACCCAGTGCAGTCCCTGTCCGGTGATTGTTGGATGGAGGACTGTGTAGAGGGAGTTTTTCACTCTGCATCTAACCCAGTTTAATCCCTGTCCTGGGAGTGTTGGATGGGGGACAGTGTAGAGGGAGTTTCACTCTGAATCTAACCAAGTGTAGTCCCTGTCCTGGGACTGTTGGGTGGGGCGGACAGTGTAGAGGGAGTGTCACTCTGAATCTAACCAAGTGTAGTCCCTGTCCTGGGAGTGTTGGATGGGGGGACAGTGTAGAGGGAGTTTCACTCTGAATCTAACCCAGTGTAGTCCCTGTCCTGGGAGTGTTGGATGGGGGGACAGTGTAGAGGGAGTTTCACTCTGAATCTAACCCAGTGTAGTCCCTGTCCTGGGAGTGTTGGATGGGGGGACAGTGTAGAGGGAGTTTCACTCTGCATCTAACCCAGTGTAGTCCCTGTCCTGGGAGTGTTGGATGGGGGGACAGTGTAGAGGGAGTTTCACTCTGAATCTAACCCAGTGTAGTCCCTGTCCTGGGAGTGTTGGATGAGGGGACAGTGTAGAGGGAAGTTTCACTCTGAATCTAACCCAGTGTAGTCCCTGTCCCGGGAATGTTTTTTTGGCGGACAGTGTCGACGAGGTTTTCACTCTGAATCGAACCCAGTCAGTAACTGTCCTGTGAGTGTTGGATTGGGGGACAGTGTAGAGGGAGTTTCACTCTGAATCTCACCCAGTGTCGTCCCTGTCCTGGGAGTTTTGGATGAGGGGACAGTGTAGAGTGAGTTTCATTTCCAGTTTGGCAGCATCTGTGGAGAGAAAGCAGTGTTGAAGTTTCGGATCCAGTGACCCTTCCTCAGAACAATTGTTTCCAGCAATTTCTCTTTTTGTTTCTGATTTCCAGTTTCTGAGGTTCCCCCACTTTTCCTACTCTCAATTTACTTTTTCACAGTAGGGGGTGCTTTATTTTGAATCTAACCAGGTTCTGTCACTACCGGAGTATTTCCTCAAAGAAACTGAACTGAGCAATAACACACATTTGATGGAAATGATATCCATTTGATAAAATTACTAACGTTGATTCTTTTGTGAAACTTGAACATATGCAATTGCAGTATATTTTAGCAATGCTGTGAGTCTGGATGGTTACCTGATCTTTGTAATGTGCCTGAGTGTCTGACTGGAGACAGTGTGAGGAGGCTAAATGGAATCTGCAGGGCGAGAGTTTACCCAGAGATTCCTGATGTCGACACAGGCGCTCAGTGCTTATTGGGTCACTGTCGATGAAACAGAGAGATCGATCAGTGTTCACTAAGAAAGACTGACTGGAAGCAATAGGAGTTTTGGTAATTTAATTCCTGATTTTTCATTATTGGGCTGAGTTATCCCCGAGTTCAGACTGAAAACTCCAGTTGGAATACTCAGCTCTGAGGGAAATTGAGTGGCATGGTGGCTCAGTGGTTAGTGCAGCCACCTCACAGTACCAAGGCCCCAGGTTCAATTCCAGCCTCGGATGTGAAGCTTGCACATTCTCCCAGGTTTCTCCCGGGTGCTCCGGTTTCCTTCCACAGTCACAAAGATGTGCAGGTCAGGTAGATTGGCCATGGGAAATTGTCCATAGTGTTAGGTACATCATTCAGAGGGAAATGGGTCTGGGTGGGTTGCTCTTTGGAGGGTCGGTGTGGACTTGTCGGGCTGAAGGACCCATTTCCACACTGTAAGTAATCTAACCTAAAGGTATCGGCAGTGAGAATCATCAACATTCAGACTCCCAATCCCCATCCCAATTTAATTCGAGTGATCCCACAGTTTTTTCCTGTGCGACCTCCTGTCCTGGTACGATGGCATTATTCTGCTGTGATCCAGTATGACCTCCTGACCCACTTTGATCCAGTGTTGCCCTCTTTGACCTGAATGTGATTCTGGCTTGATTCAGTCCCCAGATGTGATCTGTTGTCATCCCTGGTAACGCATGTCCCTCTCTGATCCAGTGTGACCTCCCCATGTCCCAGCGCGATCCTGTCGTGATCCAGTGTGACCACCTCCCCATCCGGCTGTGATCGGGTGTGATGCCCTCTCCTGGATCGATTGGCCCAATCCAGATGTGATCTCGCATGATGTTCTACCTGTTTGTGATCTCATTTAATCTCTTGCCCTACGGTGGTCCCTCTGTGGTGCTGTGATCTGGTGTGACCCTCTCTGTCCCAGTTTGATCCAATGTTGACCCAGTTTCCAAATGTGATCTGTCATGATTCGCAGCCCTGATGTGATCCGGTGGTGACAGTCGGTCCCTCTGTATCTGTGTGATCTACTGTGACCCCTAATCCACTGTGATCCAGTCTGGGTGGTGCTGGCTCTCTCTCTATCTCTCTCTCTCTCTCGGATCTGAAGTTACTTTCAGTTGCACTTTCGGAACTGGGGCTGAGGAAGTGAGCTGCAGAGATGGCGCTGGTGGAGGTGTGTGGATATCAGGACTGGAATCAGGATGATCTCCCTCTCGGGGAACAGAAAGCCCGTTTGGGGAAAGCGAAGGAGTTCGGTCTCGGTGCCAGGGACGGACAGTTGGCGGTGCCGCTTGGTCTGGATGTGAGTAATTGTGGGTTGGTGCCTGACTCGGATGGTTCCGGGGAGTTCAGCGAAGCTCCGGTTTCGGTCAAAAAACGTTTAGAGATACAGGGGACAAGCGGGGACAGGCAGACGGGAGCATATTGCTGAGAAAGTGTGTAACAAAACTGGACAGCAGACAGAGAGACACTCTTCAGTGTGTGTGTGTGAGAGAGAGAGAGAGGGCTGTGTGTGTGTGTGAGAGGGAGAGAGGGCTGTGTGTGTGTGTGAGAGAGAGAGAGGGCTGTGTGTGTGTGTGAGAGAGAGGGCTGTGTGTGTGTGTGAGAGGGAGAGAGGGCTGTGTGTGTGTGTGTGTATGAGAGAGGGCAGTGTGTGTGTGTGAGAGAGAGGGCTGTGTGTGTGTGTGAGAGAGAGAGAGAGGGCAGTGTGTGTGTGTGAGAGAGAGAGGGCAGTGTGTGTGTGTGTGAGAGAGAGAGAGGGCAGTGTGTGTGAGAGAAAGGGCAATGTGTGTGTGTGTGTGAGAGAGAGGGCAGTGTGTGTGTGTGAGAGAGAGAGAGGGCAATGTGTGTGTGTGTGAGAGAGAGAGGGCAGTGTGTGTGTGTGAGAGAGAGGGCAGTGTGTGTGTGTGTGTGTGTGAGAGAGAGGGCAGTGTGTGTGAGAGAGGGCAGTGTGTGTGAGAGAGAGAGGGGGCAGTGTGTGTGTGTGCGCATGAGAGAGAGAGGGCAGTGTGTGTGTGTGAGAAAGAGAGGGGGCAGTGTGTGTGTGTGTGTGGGAGAGAGAGAGAGGGCAGTGTGTGTGTGTGAGAGAGAGGGCAGTGTGTGTGTGTGTGAGAGAGAGAGGGCAGTGTGTGTGTGTGTGAGAGAGAGAGAGGGCAGTGTGTGTGTGTGTGAGAGAGAGAGAGATGGCAGTGTGTGTGAGAGAGAGAGAGGGGGCTGTGTGTGTGTGAGAGAGAGGGCAGTGTGTGTGTGAGAGAGAGGGTAGTGTGTGTGTGAGAGAGGGCAGTGTGTGTATGTGTGTGAGTGAGAGAGAGGGCAGTGTGTGTGTGTGTGAGAGAGAGAGGGCAGTGTGTGTGTGTGTGAGAGAGAGAGAGGGCAGTGTGTGTGTGTGAGAGAGAGAGAGATGGCAGTGTGTGTGTGAGAGAGAGAGAGAGGGCAGTGTGTGTGTGAGAGAGAGAGGGCAGTGTGTATGTGTGTGTGTGTGTGAGAGAGAGAGAGAGAGAGGGCAGTGTGTGTGTGTGTGAGAGAGAGAGGGCAGTGTGTTTGTGTGTGTGTGAGAGAGAGGGCAGTCTGTGTGTGTGTGTGAGAGAGGGCAGTGTGTGTGTGTGAGAGAGAGAGGGCAGTGTGTGTTTGTGTGTGAGAGAGAGGGCAGTGTGTGTGTGTGCGTGAGAGAGAGGGCAGTGTGTATGTGTGTGTGTGTGTGTGTGTGAGAGAGGGCAGTGTGTGTGTATGAGAGAGGGCAGTGTGTGTGTGTGTGAGAGAGGGCAGTGTGTGTGAGAGAGGGCAGAGTGTGTGTGTGAGAGAGGGCAGACTGTGTGTATGAGAGAGGGCAGTGTGTGTGTGTGAGAGAGGGGGCAGTGTGTGTGTGTGCGCGTGAGAGAGAGAGGGCATTGTGTGTGTGTGAGAGAGAGAGAGGGCAATGTGTGTGTGTGTGAGAGAGGGCAGTGTGATTGTGTGTGAGAGAGAGGGCAGTGTGTGTGTGTGTGTGAGAGAGAGAGGGCAGTGTGTGCGTGTGTGTGTGTGAGAGAGAGGGCAGTGTGTGTGTGTGAGAGAGAGAGGGCAATGTGTGTGTGTGTGAGAGAGAGGGCAGTGTGTGTGTGTGAGAGAGAGAGGGCAGTGTGTGTGTGTGTGTGAGAGAGAGAGGGCAGTGTGTGTGAGAGAGGGCAGTGTGTGTGTATGAGAGAGGGCAGTGTGTGTGAGAGAGGGCAGTGTGTATGTGAGAGAGGGCAGTGTGTGTGTATGAGAGAGGGCAGTGTGTGCGAGAGAGAGAGAGGGCAGTGTGTGTGTGAGAGAGGGCAGTGTGTGTGAGAGAGGGCAGTGTGTGTGTATGAGAGAGGGCAGTGTGTGTGAGAGAGGGCAGTGTGTATGTGAGAGAGGGCAGTGTGTGTGTATGAGAGAGGGCAGTGTGTGTGAGAGAGAGAGGGGGCAGTGTGTGTGTGTGCGCATGAGAGAGAGAAGGCAGTGTGTGTGTGTGAGAAAGAGAGGGGGCAGTGTGTGTGTGTGTGAGAGAGAGAGAGAGAGAGGGCAGTGTGTGTGTGTGAGAGAGAGGGCAGTGTGTGTGTGTGTGAGAGAGAGAGGGCAGTGTGTGTGTGTGTGTGAGAGAGAGAGAGGGCAGTGTGTGTGTGTGTGTGTGAGAGAGAGAGAGGGCAGTGTGTGTGTGTGTGTGTGTGTGAGAGAGAGAGATGGCAGTGTGTGTGTGTGAGAGAGAGGGGGCAGTGTGTGTGTGTGAGAGAGAGAGGGCAGTGTGTGTGTGAGAGAGAGGGCAGTGTGTGTGTGAGAGAGGGCAGTGTGTGTATGTGTGTGTGAGAGAGAGAGAGAGAGAGAGAGAGGGCAGTGTGTTTGTGTGTGTGTGTGAGAGAGAGGGCAGTCTGTGTGTGTGTGTGAGAGAGAGAGGGCAGTGTGTGTGTGTGTGTGAGAGAGGGCAGTATGTGTGTGTGTGTGAGAGAGGGCAGTGTGTGTGTGTGAGAGAGAGAGGGCAGTGTGTGTTTGTGTGTGAGAGAGAGGGCAGTGTGTGTGTGTGCGTGAGAGAGAGGGCAGTGTGTATGTGTGTGTGTGTGTGTGTGTGAGAGA